>NC_140034.1:57860256-58117756 GCF_963513975.1 Fringilla coelebs | reverse complement strand
ATACTCAAAGGTCAGGTTCATGCAGGTCCTTGTCAGCTCCTCGGCTGCACTGCCTCCTGCAGCCAGGGAGGATCCAGCACCACACTGGGCTAACCCATAAGTGATGAGACTCTATTGATCAGCAATATGGTCAAATATTTACTGGATTAAAGAATTATCGTGTATCCTAGAAGAAATACTCTCGAACTCTGAGGAGAGGATAAAATAAAACAAAGTAAAGAACAACTGTCAATGATGCCAGTTTGGGGGAAAAAAAAAAAAAACAAATGAAAATTTCAAACCCACTGGGCATCAGAACCAAGCAGGGAAGAGCGGTTGCAAAAAACATTGAGAACATGACAGTTTTTGCAATAATAGATATATCTAAATAAAATGGAATAGTAGATGTTACAATGGTGGAAATGACAGTTTTGTGTCAGTTCACTTTACAGATAAATTCTACAGCACAAAAGGCTAAATTCAGCAATTAGGATTTAGGAAAAATTATGTAAAGGATTCAGTGTAGCAGCCATACAAATCTCCTTGAGTAAAAAGAATTTGAGATAATAAAAAACTTGCCAAATTTGATTTAATATCTCTTCATCCTTGCCAAAGGTGCTGGTTACTAAACAAGTAAAATCTTGTATAACATGAGCAGCACAACACTTTTATTTGGATCCCTTGCAAACAGCTTCAGCTGATATTTAGGCATCAAGTAAAACAAGTCAGACCTACATGGTTGTGACCATAGCAAAGGAATATTTAAATGTGAAATGTAGAAATGTCTCTCACTGGCACAAGAACAAGGATATGGAAAAATATGGGCAGGATGTGAACTAATTCAGCTAGAATTGTCAGCATTGTGGGGGAAATTGCATGTGCCTTTTTAAAAGAGCTTACTGCTGGGAAAGCAGGTATATTGCTTCTCTGGGTTTCTGTAATGTGAGTGGAAGTGATGGTTACCAGGAGAATACCTTTCCATTTGTCAGATCTTCTGATCCACACTCAGCAAAGGGCAGGAAAGGCCACTGAAATACCTTGGTCTTACTTATCAGTGGTTAATCCCATGTTCATTTGTAGGATAATGTGTTTTCTGGGAGGAAGTTGGCTGCCAATTTCATTAGAAGCAAGAGCTAGATTTTATTATAGCAGCAGAGAACTAGAAGTCTTGAAACAAGCTCACGAACCAACTCCTCATTTCAGCTGCAAGAATAAATGAAGGAAAGGGTTTTTCTTCCTCTGCACCTGACGAATGATGTGGTTTTTGCTTGATTGCTGGTGCATAGTATTTGTCAGGTTTTCTTCAGAGGTGTAAAAGAAATCAATCTACTGCATTTTGCCTCCATGAGCTACACTCCATGGCTACTGGGCTAAGCCTCAGCTTTTTGTTTCTGTTGATTTTCCAAAACAGTTTCTTTAGCTCTAACAGAGTACTTTCCCCAAGAACAGGGGTGATGATCCATTCTTTTCACTGTAAAGCTAAATTCTGTATGTACCACTTTCACACCAATCATTAACCTCTTAGTCCTTTTTAAATGTATACTGTTTTATCTCACTTGATGCTACATTCTCCCTAAAATATCCTGCAAGACACAGAAGGAAAACAGCCAACTATTTCTGTCCCCCAGCCTCTGCACAGGGGGTGGGATGAGCAAGAGAGCACCCTGTACTTATCTGTCAGGGGAAAAAAAAATTAAAATCACACCAGTGAAGGATGCCTGTGTGCCCCAAGTTCAAAATCCTAATAATTTGAGTACCTCTGATGCCTTTTTCAGGCTGCCCTGGAGCAGAGGCTGGGCAGAGCCAAAGAATGAAGCAGGGATTTATTCCCAGGATCTCCTCCATGGACCCACCTTGGGCAGCACCAGAGCCCAGCCAGGGCTGCACCCAAGATGAACCAAAATGGCCCCAAAATGCACCAGCGCTCCCGGGCTCTCTCCCTGGGATCAGCTCTGCTCCATTTGCACCTTGCAGTTCATTGTCCCATCCCAGCTTTAGCCCAGGCAGTCCCACCCTGCTTGTTTTTCTCTCTGCAGCCCACGGGGTTTGTGCTCTGGGGCTGACATTGGCATCATTTGTCCTTGGTGCCCAGCTGGAGCAGGAATTGTTTTGTCTCCCTGCTCTGTGCACAGAGCTCACCATCCCCTCGTGTGAAGCCCAGACCCACACACCAAAGCAGCACAGAATGTGAAACAGAGAAAAGCTGAGCCCTGAGGCATCACCTCCAAAAATAATGGAGAATTTTGAGCAGTTTCAGCCTTGCCTCTTCCTCCTCTGCTTCCTTTCTTCCTCCCATTCCAGGGCCAGTAAGAGTCACAATTGTTGGGGGAGAAGGACGAATCCCCAGTCCCACAGAGCTGTGGCCATGGCAGGGCTCTCTCCCAGGACAGGAGCACTTGGTGCAAGATCACAGACATCAGAGATGCCCTGTGGTGTTACTCACTGGTGGTCCTGAGCCCTCCTGGCAGCTCTAACCATTTTCCAGCTCTTGAATCTGAGTGCACCCCTCCCCAGAGCAGCCAGGCTCCTCCTGAGCACCACCAGCACCTCTTCCACCTGCCTTGCAGCACATGAGGCTGTGTGCCAAGGATATGGAATACAGGGAACAAATCCCCCCTCAAGAGAGATCAGCACCCCAAAAGTGCCCTTACTAAAGGTGCCACATGTTGCATGCAGATCCTGAGAGGTGAAGGCATCTCCACACGAGTAAAAAGCCCAAAAAAGCAAATCCACAACCACAACCTGCCACTGGAAAACCACAAAGCACAGTGACAATACATTTCAGCATTAAACATGACTCTTACAGCATGTGTCTTTAAACAGATAGCACAGCAGCTCTTCAGCAAATAGAAACCAAAAAAGGAAAAGACAGTTACAGTCAATGCTTATTTTATAAAATTTTACCTAAGGGAGTTCCCACTTCTCATGAACTGAAAAAGCACAGATTTAACAACCAAGATCTGTTATTAAAATTCTCACTTCTGAGGATTTTCCTGTGTGTTTCTAACTTTATTCCATGTGACTGTAATTGTGTACATGCAGGATGGTAAACAGGAGGGCACTAGCATTTTTTAAGAAGGAAAATGTAACTATCCAAACTAATTCAATGTCCTCTTAAATCCCAGTGTTTTTAATTAAAAGAAGAAGGAAAGTGAATAAAAAACTTTTTGATGCTGTTGTGTTATTAAGGTTGGATTTTTAACCACGCCAATTATTTCTAAGAAACACATCATTACACACTTTAAATTAATTTCTACTTAACAACTTTGGGTGATTAAGTCTTAGGCATATCTCACATCACAAGCAGGGCAAAATGACAGTTTGATATGTTACATAATATGACACAGATGACACAGGCTGCTCGTTACTTAAGACTTTTATAATATTTTTTTCCTTACTAAAAAAAAAAAATTCCACTGTTCTTGCCACCATATCATTAATGAGACTCCAAATTACGGCCATTTGCTCTGAAGTGTTCCAGTTTGAGGTGAGGTCTTGCACAACATCCAGTGGCACATCCTGCCTGACAGGACTTGTGTGGGATAGCAGCTGCCAAAGCCCACAACTTTCCAGGTTGTCAACTTCCAGCCACAGATATTTACCAACTAATTAAATGGTCCTTTCACATTCTCGTCTAATTGAAGCATGATGTGAGCTAACCACAGCACAATTACAGTGCACAACACGTTTTGGTGAGTTCCTAAAGGTCTGTGTGTAACCTCATGTGCATGTACAGTTCAACTCAGACAAACTCTGCCAGAATTCCAGCACGTATTTCTATTCTCTTTGCAACCCTACAAAAACCTGCTTGGGGAATGCCAAGATCTAAATTTTATACTTTGATTTTTAATAATTTATTTCTATTTCATTCTTTTATAATTTTTAAAATTTTTATTGTTAAAGGTAGCTCTGTAAGTTCTATGAAGCCATTTATTATTACAAGCTGGATGAATTACTCTGGGAAAATACAGCTTGCACCCAAAGCTATACTAGGAAAACACCTTTGCTGAAAGGATTGGATTGCATTCAAGAATATATCAACTCCAGTATAATATAAACAGCACAGAAGAATATTTTCATGGGCACCACATAGTTATTGAGAGCCTGATTTTGGAATCTAACCCAGTTTTAGTGAAGCAATAGCTTGTTTATTTCATTTGAGTTTATTAGAAGCGCCTACTTCTGAAGGAATCATTCCCTCTCTGTTACAATTACATGCCGTGGCCTCAGAAAAAAACCATGGAGCTGCCAAAAATCTGCCATTTTAAAAACAACAGCCAGGTAACATCCAGAGTATCAGGTTAAAAAGTGAACCTTCCAACTAAGCATCAGAAATCCAGTCCATCCCCCATCTTCCTGCTTTGCATTCCAGACCTGAACTTCCTTACAAGCCTTGGCACAACTCTCATTAAATAGCTGAGTTCAGGTAAGGAATTCTGACCTACTAAAGGCAATCATGCTAGTCTGGGTATAGACACCAGGGCAATGCAGGGCTTTCCCAGTAGGAACTGAAATGAGGAAGAGTTGGAGTCACTTCTGGGAAAAAGAACATTCTTTTCAATAGAAGTTAAATGAACTGGACATGAAGAAGGAAGTCCCTTGCTCTGGCTGTGTCATCTGAGGGGAAATACTTACATTCAGCATACAGGTAAAATTATTAAAGTAAACAGAACTTTTCACTTAGTGTATGAATAAAATTATTAATCAAGTAAACAGAACTAATTATGTAGGACTTTTCCTCCCTCTTGGTAGAACACAAATATCTGAAGCTTTGAAAAAGTGAGTAGTGAGTCATGAAGAGCCTAAAACAATCTTATCACACAGACAGTGAGACATTGCTAAGTAGGGCATGCACTGCCAAATGCTGGAGATTCTACCCTGAGAAGTTTCCACATGTTAATCTTGGGCCATTATCTTTCCTTTTTCTCCAGTGTGTTAAGGACAGAAGAACCCAAAGACCCCAGATAAGTCCAAGTTATGGACAACACATTATGAAACCAACCTTTGCAAAAATACTCAATTACTGCTTAGCTAGCCAAAAAACCTCCCAAATGTACTACAGGCTTCATTATTTTAAATTAATCAATGCTATATTTTGATCAAACATCTCATTCTTTAACTACACTTATACAGGAACCATAAGAAATGAAAGGAAATAGAAAAGCAAAGAAATTATGCTCAAGAGTTGTGCATTTCCATGAACAGCAAACAATTATACAGTAATTTTCAAATTAGACATTCTTCTTACTTTGCATTTTCAAGGTCAGGGACTAGCTCAGTGATGGCCATGAACACTCATTTAAAAATAGACACTGACACTGGAGAGTTTTTAAATTTTGGACCCCTAATGAAAATAATCATTGATTCCAGAAGAAAGCCACTGACTAAACTGGAGGAGATCTACAAGATGAGAAGTTGTGCTTGGCCATGTCAGTGCCATGTTGGGAGCTCAAGGATTATTTTGACATGTCAATAGGTATCTACAGGATGTGACAGGGAACATGAAGCCTGACAGTTCAAAGAGTCTTCTTTCTCCAAGAAAATCTGCCATCAGAGAACACCTGAAACCACAAAAATATCTGGAGATACTGGGCTTTTG
This sequence comes from Fringilla coelebs, assembly GCF_963513975.1. NCBI lineage: Eukaryota > Metazoa > Chordata > Aves > Passeriformes > Fringillidae > Fringilla > Fringilla coelebs. Next base: position 58,112,178 of record NC_140034.1, on the reverse strand, counting down.
GGTAAGAAAAGGAAACTACCACAAAGAGGCAAAAAAAGGAAAATAAGCAACAATAATAACAAAAAAGGTGAAATCAGCCCCTATGCCTTTCCCCCTAGTTCAGATGTTCAGATAAGCCTTTTTAAGGCAATTAAAAGATACTATAATACTTGGATTGCAAATTCATCTGTTCTCATGTATAAACTTATTAAATAACACAGAGTTTATTTTGAGAGGTGGGACTGTTTGGGAAGATGACCGTTGTGCATTAATGTACCAGAAATTTATATTTTTTGGTTTTCTTCTGTTCCAAGCCTTGTCCTCTGTGCACTGGCACAGTCCCACGGGCTCCCCAGCTGGGCCTCCACCATCAAAATGGCATCTGTGTATTTCCATGTGCAATGACATAAAACAACTGATGCTGAATCATGAGAACACATTTCCTGCTAAAAAAGATATCTCAAAAATGTTAAGAAGAAACAGGAACCCACAAGTTTTTCCTTCTTTTGCCTCTTTCAGCCAAAAAGGATAGACAGTCACTCTTTATCCCTAAGCAAGAGGCAGGAAAACAAATCCTCCATCTACAGGACAAATTATCTGAGCCTGAAGGCCAAATATACACTTTGGAAAGTGAAATAGAAATTTATGAACTATCCTTCACTCTTTTCCACCCTCATCCAGGTTAATACTATTTTGTAAGGCGTGAATCTTTCCACAGCTGCCTTCATGTACCCTTTATTCCTGAGGCTTTCCTTGGAAGCTGAACTGGCAGCCCAGGTTTTCTGGACCAGCCTTCCATTGATTTATTTTCCTTCAAGGCAAAGAAGCCTCTCAGGATTATGTTGAGAGATCCTGCACAGAGATTTGAACAGAGAAAACGGAATTATTCTACTCCACAAGTAACCAAAGCAAGCAAAAACAATGAAGCTGAAGTCTACCAGGTAGGTAGGTTACTTCATGAAGTTATTGTTTTATTTGTTCAAACAAGCAAGGCAAAAAAAATAATAAAGATTTGGAGATTACATAAAGGGTAGTGAAATTAGGATATCTGCCTCATTAAAAGTGGGCACAAACACCTGATTTGTCTTTCTAAAACAAAATGAAGAACAACAGAAATGATAATATGGTCTCTGTTGCTAATCAAAATGATTCAGCATTATTTTGTCCAATTGACTATCTTTCATGTGCATGCATTAAAATATGGGTTTTTATAAAACCAGGAAATAGCCCAAAAAATAAAGATAAATACCCACAAAATAAAGACAAATGAAGATATGCTTCTCTCTTTTCCCAGGAAGCATCTAATCTGTGTGACACAAAGTCAGTTTGTGGCCTTCCCCCTGCACATAAATTTCTGCCAAGAAATTACTTGAAAGTCACCTTAATGGAGGGAGGAAGTAATTAATTTCTCATATTTATCAGCAGAAAAGAACAATAATACCCATTTATGCTGGAGGTAAGGGCTGGGTTCCATTTGCTTTTTTTTCAAGTATGACAGGTGAGAAAAAAGAAAAGATGGACATGATTAAAACAATTAATAGGAAATTTGAGGAACACAACTATGGGTTATTTTATGGCCTGTGTATCAAATCAGATCATTACTTAATTTTTTTTTTTTGATATTAAAAAGTGTAGAAAATGCTTTCTGTGTAAGAAACCATTTTGAGATACCATTACTCAAAGACTGTGAGCACGAATGGTAACATTTAAGATGGTTTTCCTTGTTATGATTTAATTCTTGTTTAAAATGCCGTTTTATCTGCAGAATTTCAAGACATTTTTGAGGAGGAGATTTAAACTAGATGAAAGCTGTGCAAGCAGACAATTTTAGTATTGAATATGTAGGAGTTGAATTTATGGTATACTTTTTCTTTGTTTATAAACTGTTACTCTAAAAATAAAATCTGAACTATTTGAGAATACTTATGAGTCTTGCTACACTGAAAATGAAATCCAAACTATCTGAAGATACTTATAATTCTTACTACACTGAACTCTCTGACAAAGAAATACACCCTAAAAACCAACTTGCAAGTACATGCACCCTAAAAACCAAGCTTTTTGCTAAAATTTACTAACTTGACATGTTATAAATAATATGTTGACCAAAAGAAAGCAGAAGTTGTTGAAGGTACACAAGGGGCCAGCTCTTCCAAAAACCTTCAGCCACAGGGTGAAGCAGGCTCTGAGCAGATAAAATCATTCAAGAGTTCAGATGCCAGGCTCTTGCTGCTGCTGCTGCTGCCACACAAGTTCATAAGCTTGCAACTCAACAGGAATGATTTTCACACTCAGCTTTGGCCACCTGACAGTGTTCTTTGCCCAATTTCAAACTTTGAATCTGGGTTGAGGGGATTCTGGAGCTGGTCCCTCAAATATCGGCTCTTGACAAGAGCTAGAACCAGGATGCTCTCAGACAAAGTGCTAGACAGCTTCAGCACAGAAACTGCCAACCAGCTCTACCTAAGGTGCACTGCAAAAGCTTCATTTCAGTCTGCTAAACTTATGCTGAACAGGAACCCAGAAAAGCAAGCTACTGACCTGGTCTGCTGTCAAGTATAATGTGTGTGACCTGTAAGTTTTATATTGTTATTTTATATTATCCTCCTGGTACTGCTGCCCAACCTGGGAGCCACCTTTAGAGCAGGATGCCAATGGAAATGTCACTGAGGCCAAATTCCTCCTGGGACAGCAGCACTCCCACTGGCAGCATCATATGCTTGTGGCAAGAGCCTGAGGCTGTGGATCCCCAAACAGGCAGCAGAAGGAGGGGTGGCTCCTCCAGCCACCAGGAAAAACCTCCTGACAGCAAATGGTGCACAGCAAGTCTTACTTCTAGGAAACTGCATGCAAGAATCCTTGAGATGGCATGAAACAGGTCCTGCAGCTTCACTGCTCTGACTCCACAGCTAAAGAAGAGTAAATTTTATTTCTCTGCAGTTTCTTGGATGTAAGACCCGGCTCTTAATTCCACATAGCTCAGCAGAGGTTTTGTTGTCTGTTTTTTATGGCGCCTCAGGGTTCAGCTTTTCTGTTTTTCACATTCTGTGCTGCTTTAGTGTGTGGGTCTGAGCTTCACAGGAGGGGATGGTGAGCTCTGTGCACAGAGCAGGGAGACAAAACAATTCCTGCTCCAGCTGGGCACCAAGGACAAATGATGCCAATGTCAGCCCCAGAGCACAAACCCCGTGGGCTGCAGAGAGAAAAACAAGCAGGGTGGGACTGCCTGGGCTAAAGCTGGGATGGGACAATGAACTGCAAGGTGCAAATGGACTAAAACTTATAAAAATGTGAGATCTCAGGACCAAGCCCTCTTTTGCTTCCATCTTGGAGGCGTCCAGGCAGAGCCAGGGCTGTGGCTCCGGTACTGGCAGGGTGTGGCCTTTGAAGGCACCACAATAAATATCCCCTTTATTCCCCTTAACTCCATCCAGCCTCTGCTCCAGCTCCTTAAGGCATCACTTAGATCAAGTTCATTGAATAAAATATTCATTAAATAATGCCCCCCTTTACAGGGTAAGCGTGTAGATTGATGAGTGCTCTCCATGTGCTGCTCCAAGAAGTAAAGAGCAAAGAGTTCAGGTGTTCCTTTGGTGCCAACCAAGCCCAGTGTATTTGGAAAGAAGGCACAGCTTCTTTCTTATTTCCTCTGGAAAGCAGAATTGAAGCAGATACCGTGTCATTTTGTACTTGATGGAACAAGATTATTGAGGAACTCTTGACTTCTTTACTGATTTTCCCTCTTAGCTGGAACAGTCTTGGCCAGCTGCTTTGGTTAATCATGGAGAAAGTGAAAACTTTCAACCATAAGAAGAATCTGATGCCTAGGCTATTAACAGATTTTCTTTGATGCCAAATGTCAAATGAAGAACTGCATATATGAAATTATGGGGCCACTATATGATATTAAAATGTGTGTTTCTTCAGGTCTTCAGTGCTTTACAATGGAAAGTCAAAGGCAGAACTTCATCTGTGATGAAAAGGAATTGCTCTCCACTGACCTTCAAACTCTCCACTACTGCTACTTGTCTGAATGCTCTCAAGCATTTCTACAACACTGGTTTTTAACATGTTTAATTTGCTCTCTGTATAGGATTGAGCAAATCAATCATTAAGGATTTTTAACTTATTAGTGATAACATAGTACTTAACTGTGGGGGAAAAAAAAGGAATTTACAGAAATCATTGCCTACTTGATTTTTGTTATTTCTCATTTTCTTCTTCTTCAGCATTTCATCCAAATTATTTCATAGAAAAGACTTTGCCTTAAAAGTGTTTTCAAATTGTCTCACTTTTTTTAAGGAAGTAGCTAAGCAGGCTAAAACTGAATGATTTAGAGCAGCCAATCTTTTTACTGTAAAGGTTGTAAAAGACTTCATATATATATATCTTATATATAAGAGTTCATTTATTTATTTATTTATTATATACACAGACACATATATGTACATATCTGTTTGCATTGTGTAGGTGCAGCACTGCAATGCCACAAATGCATCCAGCCAAATTTAGCTAGCTAAACTGACTTTTTTTCTTGGTCTCTGTCAAGAAAGAATAATTTTCTAAAAAGATGTAACTTTCAGTCTGCTTTTCTAACTTAGAAATAATTTCTTTTTTTCAATTAATCCTTTAGACATTATAAATTGGTCCTGGGCACCCAAAAGAAGGAGCATTTTTATGGTCCTATGAGCATATGCTTTATGTCAAGAAAACTATATTTTTGTACATAATACAGCCCCATAAAAAGATTACACTGAAAATAGCCCTAAGACAGAACAAATCATAAAGAAGTTAGTGCATGTGTTAAGCCTGTAGAACCAAAGCATAAAAATAATATTCTTCTGACATTGTGAATGAATGTCACTTTCATATTTTTGTGGGAAAATTTACATGGACACTTTGGAGGCAATTTGTGCCTCGTGTGTGTGGTTGCCATTCTCCTATTTCTTAGTATATTTATAGAACTTGGTGAAGATAGTTTGGGCTGTTCAAATGGGATTTGTTCAAATGGCATTGCCTTGGCATATTGATATTAGTTTTGAGAGAATGTTTCTGCTCAGTTGGAAAAAACTGCTCCATCTTTTGCTATTAAAAATATTTTATTAGATACTAGACTAAACCAAAGAATAAAAGAATTTTAAGAAGTATTTCCTATAACATGATAGTTTGGCTTTTTTCAGTAGAGTTTTAACTCTCAGAGCCAATCACTGTAGGCACATGGAAAGCTGACCAAATCTGGATCAGATCTCACTATCACTGCAAACAAATAATTGACAAGAAGGGAACTTGCTTCTTTAAAGAAGAAAAAACCAAAGTGTCATCTGAAAAAAGACCTAAAAATTATGTCAGCTTTGGTACTTTCTGTATTATTTGTCATGGTAAATGGAAAGGGTTTTGCCATTAAAACATACTAGAGATTTATATCAAACTGATTGTGTTTATAAAATTAACTTCAGCCTATTTGAACCAGAAGGAAGGCTTTTACAGATGACACACAGTTTTATTTCCCCTGAAAAAACATTAGGCATTCTATCTAAACTATAAATAACACTGTATTTTATGACTAGCTAAATCATTAATCAAGGTAAGTATGGGAAAGCCAAGGGATCTCAGTTTACCTGGTGGCTGATTGCCCAGCAACCACTGCCTAGAATTGTTTTTAGCAGCAGCAGCAGCAGCAGCTCGGTGTTCCTGGAGGTTGTGGGCTCTCAGGATGTTCTCCTCCTGCAGCAGGGCAGGGAAAAAGGGAAGAATCCAAACCAAACACTTGCAGCCGCTTTTCAGACATGGCCATGCTCAGTTTCACTGGCTGCAGCTCCATCACAGTCACTTTGAGAAGCCTGCAAGTGGGAATCTGCATCTTGGGAGCCCAGATCTGATCTCTGGACTCAGGGAAGGAGATCTATTTGATTAATCCAGTGGTAAAAATAAGTTTTAAAAAAAGGAATTAATTGACTTTTATTTATGAAGTTATTTTATATGATGGTGAGAACTAGAGGATTAATATATATTTACATTTAATTCAACCTTGTAAAACAGCACAGAAATGTTTGGGACCAAGGAAATCTAACAGTTTATTCCTAACATAATTCAGGAATAATTCACAATCTACCTTTCCACTGCAAAACCATTAGCTTCAGGATATTCTCTTTCTCCTACATTCTCTACTCACGCCTCAGGCTCATCTCAGACACCTTCATTTTTTATAATTTTAATAAATTTATTTTCCTGGTTTGATTCCTAGTCACCATCACCCTGTTCACTTTTCACACACACCCACATTGCTCTCCAACAAATCTACCCAAAGCATTATCCCAAAAGAGAATGGCCCAATAACTGAGGTTCTCAGCCACAATTCAGAAACTCCATTTTCCCCAGTGCTGTGATTTAAGATCTCCTGGATGCTCCTATCAAAACATTGGCAGAAATCCAGACAAAGAAAATCAGCCTTCTGCCCAGTCTAATTTATCCTGATTTTTGGCAAAATGGATGGTAAAGCTAAAATCATCCAGCATTTTAGATACTGGTGACATGCTGGAGTGTCTGGAGTGTAAAAGTTGTAGGTCTGTCTTCACTGAAGTCACCTTCTACAGTTCAACCTTTTAAAACTTTTTACAGTTCAAACTTTTAAAACAGAAGTTTCTGGAAGCCAAGATCCCAATCAAAGTTAGCACAGAGGAAGGGGGGGCTGAACAATTCTGCAGTGGATTTTGTCAGAAAGAAAACAGTGCACAAAAATTTTCCAGGTTAAACAGAAAAGCCACTTTAACATGTTGTTAACTGTATGAAATACCCCTGATTTACAAGGCTAAAAGCAGTTGAAGGAATTCATTGCATGCCAGATTTGCCTTGCCATGATATTTTCAGTAGCTTGCCACAAGAATGGGAAGTTAGGTCCAGCCTCCATCAAGATTCAGCTTTAATTTTAACACAGCAGTAAATAAATGGTTCATTGCCAAATAAATCCCCAGGGTAACAAGTCTAATCCTCAGTGCATTTGATACTCTTCCATTTCACTCTCACTAGACATGACAGACACAATTTTGGGTACAGAGCCCAAACTGAATTCTTTGGTGTATGGAGAGCTCTGGAGACTGCAAACCAAGCAGAGATGAGGTAATGCTTCCTAGCCACACCCAAAAATAGATATAAATAAATAGATAAATATATTCATATAATATATATTCCATAATAATATATTGAATACATTTAATTCTATTTATATTAAATCTAAATCTAAATAGATTCAGAATTTGCAAAGCCTTTCTCAGAAAGGAGGAGCTTGGATTTTAGCTGAAGCAGCCAAACCAGAGACTCTTTTTCTAGACTCACATAAGTGCACATCCCACCCAAGAAGAGAGCAAAAAGAGAACAAATTAGCCAGACTGAGCTAGACCTCAGCAGAAGCAGCCAAAGGGGGAGATTCAAACAAGAAGAAAGCTTCCAATAAGTTTGGCCAGGATTTCTCTGCCTCGTGCAGTTTGTTCCAGCATTCTCTCTTTCTCAGTCTCTGCCTCATTTTCACTTCCCATCCTCCCTGTTATCCCACTTCCAACATCATCTTGTGCTCAGTGTTTTTTTCCTAGCTTTGCCTTCATTTAGCTTCTATTTTAAGTTCCTCTTCCTCTAAATGAACCAAACAAAACATAAATAATGGCATTAATATTGCATTTGGTGTTGACTCCCTATTTTTTTTGTACCTGAGTGCTATGTCTTCATCCTCTGCCAGGTGCTTGCAAAGAGCAAAGATCAACTGCTTGTTGTGTTTGTGTATTTATGGGTGCCTGTCATCAGCCCCTGGCTGCCCACACCATGAGAACCACCATCACACACATAAAAAATAGCATGATGGTGAAAGAGTTGAGTGCAGACAGATGCTGCACATTGCTTCCTGTAAAGCCCTAGCACTGAATTATTCCTGGAGAGATCAGATTTACGACACACACACACACACAGACACACACAATATTTTCCATTTCTGCTGCAGTCATTTAGCCCCATTGCTAAATCCAGGTTTGTCTCCACGGACACCAAGGCTGTAACAAGCACTGGCAGTATCCTGACGTTAACTGAGAGCAGGTGTGTCCACAAAACTTAGCACAAGGGAGAAAACCCAGTGGAAAATGGAATATTGCTGCTTTTGGTAGTTAGGGGTCAGATTATCTGTCCTGCTGTGGGATCTTTTAGATGAGAAACAAGATTTAGAGTTCAGCTGTCACAGGGAATCAGAGTCTGTTTTTGAAGATGTCAGCTATGAACCCTGCCCTAGCAAAATCCTGCCCCTGATAAATAATTAATTTTTCCTAATTTAATGATAACAGATATTCTATTCGGATAAAATATTTTTTACATTTTTCCAAAATCAACTTTCAGTTCTGAGGGCTTGGGCAGCTATTGTGTTTCATTCCTGAAAGCATGGTGCAGTGAAATAAAACATTGATAATCTCCTGCATAAACACAGTTGTTCAAGTTCTTTGGGGTGTCTCAGGCATGGAACCAGTCCCTACATGCACAGCAGGATTCCCCAGGGTTTCAGAATGGGAACTTAAACCACTGATCTAAAATGGCAAATATCTTTAAAATATCAGTGTGGGTTCGCTGTCATTTCCAGCAATTCTTAAACCTGACAAAGTTAACTTACCCTAATTATGATTAGATTTTTCAGCCTAAAATCATCACTGGTTAGTGACTCAACTAATGAGTGTTTTTATGATTTATTAGTTAAAGCAGAAGATTATGAGTTTAAATTCTACTCCTGATTAACTACATTGGAAATTTTATACACGACTTGTCATTTTAAAATAATGGTATCTTAGAGTTTAATTAAGACATGCAAGAATTCTGAGTATCTTGAGGTGTAGGATTCAACATTATTATTACAAATTATAAGGAAAATACCTCACAGTATTGCTATTATTAACATTACCAATATGAGATTGAGGATAAGGTGGCAGCTTAAACCAATCAAACTCAGAACAAGATGTTGCCCACTGATAAAGAATTTATCTGCCCTACTTCAGGGATTACTGTGCAAAGTATCATGACCTGCATTGCACAGGGGGTCAGATTAAGTAATCACAATAGTTTCTGCACTCTAAAATCCTGTAATATTTCAGGCTGAAAAGAAGTTAAATACAAAGCTGTACTCGCTTCTTTCTTCTGAGTATAAACTATATGAGTGCCATTCAAGTATATAAACACATTCATTAGGTTTTCAGTAGGCTTCCTTTCTAAGGAAAGAAATTACATACTTTTGAGCTCTTGAGTGAACTACAGTGTTTTATGTCTTTAATTCAACACTCTTAGGGCTTACAGTTCATTGAAATTCAAAATCTTGGGTACAAACTGCGCTCACAAAGAAAATGTTGACCTTCCTATATAGCAAATGCCTTTTCGGTCTCCTTTTTTTTTTTATTTTAATAAAGAAACACTAATGAAGCTGAAGGAGGTAAAAGATTTGACCTTCCTATTAAAATAACAAATGTAATATAATTCACATATTACAGCATGTTGGCTACTGCTCATGAAATAAAATACTGCAACAGAAAGAGCATATTGTTTCCACACATCGAAAATATGCAAATTAGACAAGTATTCAATATTCACTTGAAAGCGAGAAAATGTACCAGACTACCAATGGTATTTAGGAAAGCAAACTGGTTGAACATGATTATTTGAATTTAAAAAATGGGTATGGGATTCCCCTCTCTTTGCTTCTTGCCATATATGGTGTCTGTGGAATATCCACAGGGCAAATTATTCACTACCTTTTTTCAAGATGAAAAGCTACTGATTGGCATCAGACATCAAGAGGGATTTTGGCATTAGAATAGATTTACACTTGATGACATGTCAAAGGCTTGAAACAAAAACTACAGAATTTACTCATGAATGCCGAAGGCAAGGCGCTCATTCAGCGGTAGCTCAATGCACATCTTTCCAAGGATGGCATTCAACCACCCCAAGAACAAAATACAGCAAACAAAACATGGTTATACTTGGAAATGAATGTGCTTGACTAGACTGAACAAAATAACAGCCAGCATTACCTGTTGCCAGCTGTCAGCGAAGAATAAAGAACTGTAACATCCTTGTAAGAAAGAGGGAAACAGAATCCAAGCTCATAATGAAAATACAGCAGTTAGAGGGATGAAGTGGGATCAGCAGCACTATGTGTGGGCATGATAACTGCCTGCTGGCCCTTTAAGAGTGGGTCCTCACTCCTCTTATCCCACTAACGCTTGAAAATAAAAAAAAAGAAACTGATCAGGAAAGCAGGCACAAAGGCTCGTGCACATAGGTGTAAATATATTTGTCACATTGCCAAATTCTGCCATTTCTTCTTCAGCCTCCGTCGTGATTATTTTCAAAATAATTTAATTATTAGCATGACAGCAAAGGGCTTGTAGAATAGAGTTAGAAGCGTTGACAAGAGCACAATTATTTTGGCACAGCTAGTTTAGCCACCACTGAACATTCCCCTGCTTGTCTTAATAGAATAAAAATGCAGGTGTCTCATTTCCACGTTGGATGTGTGGGAAAGACCATCCAAAATAGGTTTGGCACCTGTGAGCAATATAATATGTACAGTGGGAGCCAGAAATAGAAGGAAACATGAGAAGTACAAGGGAACACCCTCTCACCTATGGAAACCAGAGATTGCTTCAGCTCCCTGGGCATTATTCTGTACCTCTGTCCTTACAGGGATCAGCTCACATCTGACATAAAAAGTTAAAGGACTGCTTGGTGCAGATAAGGTGTCAAAAGTGAGGAGCAGAGTTCACCTGAAGGACCTGCAACTTCAAGTAAATGCAAAGAGTAACTTGCATAAAATCAGAAAAACATAAGGAAGTTTGTATTTGGTTTTTCCTCACCACAGCAGATTCAAAGTAGAGGCGAACATGTTTTTTTAAAAATTGTATTTCAAAGTCACTTTAGATACAAAGCAAATTCATTAGGAAGAGTTTGCTATTTTAAAATGATATAAAGAGTTATTTTGGTTTTTCTTTTGATAAGACTGTGTTAAGAAGGACACTACAGCTCCTAAAAGAAATAGTAAATTTTCTAATGGATTTTTAAATACATAGTTACTGTTTATTCCAAGCACCATCAATGGCTGAACATGCTGTAAAATCGTACCAAAAATTAAACTTCACCTGTCAGTCAGGATCTGCTAGAGTGACCTAATGTTCACAGGAGATTATTAGTCAACTTTTCTAATGAAGATATTGAAAAAATGGCAGTCTGAAGTAGCCACCATGTTTCATTGCTTTTAAGATACTCAGCACTTGTAAATACAAACAGTAGATGTGTACAAATTACAGATGAACTGCTTGGAAATTTGGTACAATTTGTGTATGCAAATCACTTCAAGAAAACTGGTTCAAAATATCCCACCTCCTCCTCCTAGGGTCTCTCGTAAAAGACAGTTAAAGAAATATTTCATCTTCAAAATGTATCACACATTTCATATTAGATGCTGAATAGTCCCAGAAATAGCCAAGAAATCAAAAACTTGACAAAATACAGATTCATGAAGAGTGCCCGTGGCATCTGTGAAAAATATTCTGGATCAGCATTTTGGTTCAGGTGGCTCTGCCATCACCAGCCTCATTTTTTTTTTTTTTTTTTTTTTTGAGGGAAAAATAGCTCCCATGAATGGGAAAAGCTCAATTTTCAAGAAGAATCATTACCTTTAATGCTTACTGTAACAGACATCCAGAGCGAGGTAACAACTGAAATTTAATGCATGGGGGAAGGTGAGAAAATCCTTAAGGGATTGCTAAAACCACACCTTTTAGCACTTCTCAGATTACTGGTGCTCACTTCCAAAAACAGCATCTCCCTTTTCCTGCCCACTGGGATGCTCCCAGCTGGACTTCTGGACCACAATTAATGTCCTCTATATGTTAAATAAATATAATAACAAAGCTACAGTGCAAATTGTGTAACTTAGCATCACTTTAGTACTGCAATGAACAGTAAGGAAAGCCCCTAAAAGAATAAATAAATAAATGGATGGACTTTGCTGCTTTCCCCAAAATTTTATTAAATTCTCTTCAATTATTTGTAACTGGAAGTATGTTTTTGGCTGAGATCTGAGAGGATGCTGTTCCACAGCACAATGAAGTTTCTATGGTAGCAATTTATTGTGGAGCAGCAAAATTATTACAGATCAGTAATTCAGCATATATAGGTGGGTCATAAAAAAAAGAGTTTCATTGAGATTTTTATATTATATGGTAACTCATACATGCATGAATTATTCTGTCAGCTTTTAAATTGACTATGTATAGCTGCATGATCATCTCTGTTTGTGTTAAGATTCACCCAGGATCAAAACACAAAACATTTATGTGAAAGAAATTTTAATTTTATTTTGAATATATAATTAATACTATCTAAGCTTGTTCAGCAGTATATGTACATATATATATTTATGCTGTATTTCCCACATGAAGGGGCAAAACATGCTAATGGAAATTAAGAATCTCTCTAGCCTGCTCATTAACAGGGATGTAGGTAATTATTTATCTGAATTCATAACAAATGATTGCACAAAAATAATTTCACAACCCCCATTCCGTTTTGGTTGATCTCTGAGCTGGTAAAAAAGACATTTTAATCTGCTTTTCTTCTGTGTCAGATTATAGGCAATTGGTCTCAGACTGCTTAAATGGCTGGAGCAGTGGAGAACCCCAGCAGAACAAACCAAGTAAAGCAATTAAAGCATCTCAGACTGCTGTGGACATGAGAGACTAGGAACTTTTCTTCTAATTCCATAAGCACAAGCCAAAAATGTACAGAACAACAAATGCAGTCCATATCTAGAATGCATTAATGGAAATGGCTAAAGTTTAATGGCCCAGATTGCTTTTAAGTCATTTTATCATATCATTATTTCATGTCGAGGGTAAAACCAACTGTGAGAGGTCTTTTGAATGAATAAAGGTTTATCAGCCAGAGCAGCAAAATGGATCTGAATTTTTAAATACAGAGCTCTGAAATCTGGTGTGAAGATGTCATAGCTAAGAAACACTTCATGCCTTACGTACCAGAGAGCAGAAATTCAAGGGGATGCCTGCAAAAAAGGACTCCTCTCAATGGGACTCATTTCTGACAAGAAATCAACTGAGAGCCCTACAGGATGGGGGAGGCAGAAGGAGGTGTAGGGAACCACCTTTTTCACTTGGGCCTTGAAAATAATTGGACATTATTTTCTCAACACCACCCAGAGCTGGATGACTACAAATGACGAGTGTGAAAACGTGACTTACAGTCAAAGCCACTGCCATGCAACCACTTCCTTGCATATTTCTAGGGTTTTATATCTTTTTGAAAAAAATCTCCTAGGGATCTCAACCATCTTTTTAGTTGATGTTAGGAATAAAGCATGTTATGAATAAAGCATACCTGAATGATAAAAACTGTGTATAATCTACTTGGAACTGTTATTTTAGACCAATCTTTACTTTTCAATAACTGCCACCCATAATTCTCTTGTACAAAATGATTTATTTATACTTCAAATACTGAACACCTGATTATTTCTACTACTTACATTAATCACACTATTATCAACCTGATGAGGTAAGATTTATCCTCAGGCTCGGCAGATTTTTGAATTATTACAGTCACACTGTAAAAACATGGCTCATGTTAAAAAGTTCACAAAATACTGCACTTCTCTAGCAAAGTGGTCTTCAATCAGGCTGCACAAATTTTCACACAGGTCAGAATTTAGTGAGAAAACTCCCTATTTTCAATTATAAAGCTGCTTCCCTTTTTCATAGCAATAATTCAGTGTGATGGGCTCAGTCTGATTGGGGAAATTGGTGATGGATACCCACATTTGGTGGAAGCTGCATTACTGAAGTGGCTCCCCCTTTTTTAAGATAAAACCACCAAAACAATGAAAAACAAAGCCTCTGCCTATTTTACTGATTTATACCGAACATTTTTATACACAATTTGGAAGCCATCTCTCAACTCTTAAAAATGAATAAAGCAAATTGAATGAATAGGTGCATGAAAAGTCCTTCAATGTCACTTGCACTCTGCATATTTTTAAAGCCTATTTTAAAACATGCTGGGTCCTTGTATCCATAATTTAGGCAAGTTTATTCAGAAGAAGGCTTTTTGATGACATATTCAGAGCATAATATAAGCAAAAGCCCTACCTAATGTACATATTAGGCAAAATAATGCTGTGTATGTCCAAAATAAGTGTCTGAACTGTTTTTACCATGACTTATTCATACACTCAGTACTGCTTTCATTTACTCTATGAAAACATCTATTCAAAATATTTGTTTCTCATTCCATCACCTCTCCACTGCTAAGTAAACTGAATAACACAATTATCATAAACATGCATTTAATTCATTTTGTCAGGCATAATACAGCATGTGAAGGAAAAGGTTTTCCTCTCTTGACTGTAGGGAAAGAAAAGATATTCATCATTTTCTAATGGGAATCCTGCTCATAATAAGATGACAGTAAATGATTTAAAAATAGTTTAGTTTTGAATATTTCAGATCTCTTTGGTAGGTCTAGCTGATTCTGAGAGTTTAAGCTTGGCTTCTTGTCTGTGTCTGTGCTGACATCTTCACTAAAACGGGACAGATTAATAGAAGACCAAAAATGTCACAGAATCCCCACACCTGACTATAATTTCCCAGTAATTATCCCACACTCCTTCTCCACGCTGACAATATAAGTTATCCTGACAATAAAAGTTATTCTCCTTTATTTAATCAGACTTCTCTCCCTGGAAGGGCAGATGTTTCCCCATTAATATGGCAGAATGTCTTTGTTTCCTCACCAACTGTAGAGACAAATGATTAGTACAACAAACTCTGGCAGTCTGCCTCACTGTTACTTGGTGCAGACAAGTCAAACTGTTTTGTGGAGTATTTAAATATTTCAAAATTCAGAACAACCCCCTGAACCTATCACATCACCTACAGATAGGCTGACATTCAACCCAAAGTTTAGCCTGTGTTGTAAAAATTTGCAGCAACACTTCTGCTTTCCAGTTTAAGTGGTGGTGAAATAGAAACAGGAGACCAAAAAAAAAAAAAAAAAAAAAAAAGTCTAATTTGATTTACATATTAATTTATTAATTTGAAGAAGCTTGCTGGACTTTTGCAGCAATACCTCTTGGTTTAATACGGTGCTAAAAGCTGAAGATGACCTTAATGCTGCTGGCTAATGTAAAAGATTCAAGATGGCCCTAAGAATGCAATATAGTAAAAATGAATAAATAAAAAAGACAGGATACTTTGCCTTGGCAAGGGAACCATTGCAAACCTGGCTCCACTGCTATTGCTCCCTGTTAGGAATAGTCAGAAACCCCACATGAGGAGGAAACATCCAGAGCAAGACAGGATGTGAGATTCCAGCAGAAGTGAGGAAGATGTTCTGTGGGAGACAGCACCAGAGAGTGCCTCAGGATGGAATGGAAGTCAAAATGGAATTCAGAGTGGAATCCAGAATGGAATTCAGAGTGGAATTCAGAACGGAATTCAGAGTGGAATCCAGAGTGAAATTCAGAATGGAATTCAGAATGGAATTCAGAGTGGAATCCAGAGTGGAATTCAAATGGAATTCAGAGTGGAATCCAGAGTGGAATTCAAATGGAATTCAGAGTGGAATCCAGAGTGGAATTCAAATGGAATTCAGAATGGAATCCAGAGTGGAATTCAAATGGAATTCAGAATGGAATCCAGAGTGGAATTCAAATGGAATTCAGAATGGAATCCAGAGTGGAATTCAGAATGGAATTCAGAGTGGAATCCAGAGTGGAATTCAGAATGGAATTCGGAGTGGAATCCAGAGTGGGATTCAGAATCGAATTCAGAGTGGAATTCATAGTGGAATACAGAATGGAATTCAGAATGGAATCCAGAGTGGAATCCAGAGTGGAATTCAGAGTGGAATCCAGAGTGGAATTCAGAATCAAATCCAGAGTGGAATCCAGAGTGGAATTCAGCTCCTCTGCTGACACATCCTCCTGAGGAGTGCAGTGCAGGCTGTAACCACAGCAGCAAATTTACATCTCTGTGTGTACCAACTATGCCAGCCACAAAAGGTAGATCAATTCTAGAACTTACTGAAGGTGCAAACCAGTCGATGGCAGGACATAAATAAGGTCACTTCTGCAAACTTGCTGAGCTCACACTTTAAACAGCCTTTTTGATACTCCCCAAGGCGACTTGGATTGCTTTCACCAAAAAAGAAGTAATAGAGACTTGGATTGCAAAGAAAGCTCTAGAGATGTGATTTGCAATGTCTGTGATAAATGAGAAATTGCCACATTTTTCACACTGATGGATTGCATGAACTGTGAATGGCAGACAATTTTAAAATTTTTTTTTGCTAGAGAAAAATATCTGAGTGAAATGCAGAATAAAGTAGAAAACAAAAATATAAATTTAAGGAAGAAGAGATACAGGACAAATCACTGTGTTGCAGAAAGGAAGTTCACAACCATCATCTTATTGTGTATTCCAAACCAAGGGTGTTTGGGTTGGGTAGAGATCAAGTGGTTAAAGAAAGCCTTAAAGTGAAAATTGCGACTGTTTGTAGGACCTGGTTACTACTGGCTACTCCTCTCAGTCACAAATACCTTTTAATACTAAAAAAGCAAGGGTGAAGATGATTATAACATTCTTTTGGGGGGGGGGGGGGTAAACTAGAAGGCATTTTGAGGAAAGAAAGCAACAGGGGGAAAGTTTTTGCAAGTGATGGTTATTTCTCTAACTAAACCCCTCAAAGGCTGGAATCTGCTCAGTTTCTACAGTCATTCAGCTCATTTTGCACATGCAAATGTTTGAGTACACAGATTTATTTTTATTACTATCTCATCTGTATCATGTTTCTTAGATGTTAGCCTAATTGGATGAAAAGTCTCTTACTTCCTTCCACTTCAATATCCAGGCCAAACTGATCAAAGTTATTTCCTCTTCACCCACTAAGAGAATTATTAAATATACTGTGAATCATGACACTAATCCACTATCTGTATAGAATAGTATAAATAGTAATTTAGCACCCAAGGCATCCTAGAATACATATCTATATAGACATATATTATATTTATATATATATATATGTACACACAAAGATAAATATTACCACCCTATACCCCCAGAACAATCTGTTTTCTCTGCAACACAATAAATACAGGGGGATTTGTTATTATTTGGATGCTATTGATTAGTCCCAACTGAAATGGGTCTCTTCAGGATGATGGCATGCTATTCCCTTTAACAGAATGCATCAGCTTTTAGTACAAGTAATTTTTTTATAAGGACTATAAAGAGGAAAAAAACCTTCATAACAGCAGAGGTTCATGTTAATGAAAATTTTCTTCTAAGGTATACAGAAGGAGGGCACAGTCCTCCAGGATTTCAGAGTGAGCTCTTCACATAAAACACTTCTGTATTTCAGCAGTTTCCTCTTAAATGTAAGAACTGAGGGTGCCACTGGACAGTACATTATGCAGCCTATTTTGATGTTGTTTTTAAACTCTATTTTTTAATATTTCTTTTGCTGAACCCATCAAAATCTCTTGCAATGCCCAAAGTTATTTATATTATCCTTCAGAACACTTGACCCCATTTGGTATTATGCATAAGATAAGAGCTGTGAATCAATGAAACACACTGATGGAACCTTTACAAGACTGGAACTCCCTCAGGAATAATCACCTTTTGTGCTTCTTTTGCAGTTCTGAGGAGAAGAGGTAGTGAATCTGAACTTGCAATTTGAAGTTATAATAATATTCTATAGCTCCTCACCAAGCAAAAAATATTTGAAAACCTGTATTTAACTTCCTGTTTTGGTAAGATTGCTACAGGTGTACTAAAGCAGGACTTATATAAGCAAGTAGCAGGTTTGGGATAAATAAGTCATATTTTTCTAAGATATTGAGTCCTTCTGCTTGTTACAACTTAAAAAACTCCAACATTAGAGCGTCTTTTATGACTCCCTAACAAACAGTTTCTGTGGCTGATAATAAAGTGATGCCTGCTACAATTCAGTTGCAAAACAACCAGGGCAATACTTTATGGCTAGCACTGTCCAGAGAGAAAATACAACTCTTACCATGAGAAGTTTTAAAACTATACTCAGATTTAAAATGTTAAGTAAAACTGTGATAGAGACATACCAGTTGAACTGGAATCATCACTTCAACTGTTATTACTGCTGACAATTTGGTCATAATTATAACTTTTTGTGCATAAAGGCATCATGAATATTGTGTGTACCACACACTCATGTCTATAATGACAGGGCAAAACAACCTTTTGCCATTTATATTAAGATTTGGTCACTCCACCAAAATGGTGTCGCTACCTGTGACCGAGCCTCATAATCAGAGAGTCTTATTGGCATGAAACATTCCAATATGCATTAAAAATACATACTGGAAGGAAAAAAGCCCCAAACTGTCTTGCTCTCAGAAAACAAGATTTAGAATTATGGGGTGTTTTAATCAAACAATGAAATTAAACACTTTAAAATCAAAATGGTATACACATACTGCCTTAACTCTGCACAAGAGCTTTACATGCAAAATTAATTAATGGGTCAATTCTTAAACTCTCTGTATCCTGTTATTTTCTGTTTTAAAATGTTACTAATTTACAATGACTTCCATGACATTAAATTTAGGTTAACACACTAATATATATTAACAAGATAATTATGTCAAAGGTTATCATCAACAGCTCATAATAAAAAGTTATGCTCAAAAAAAAAAACTTATTATTTATAGTTTAGGCTGCATAATAAAGTATTAGCAACACAAAATGTTAATTAATTTCTAATTCTCTATTCTTTTATTTGGATTTCATGAAGGTTGATTGGACTTGATCCATCATTTTACGGAAAATTAATTATTTCAAATACATGCACCACTTTATGCAACCTGCCTGATTTGCATTGAGGAAAATTCAGCAGAAGTAATTGAGGCACAAGCAAATACTGGCACTGACTGAACTCAATTTTCATTCCAAATTTCTGCAAAATCCCAAGACACAACAATATCAGATGCAGGGGGAAAACAAACAAAAGCAATGTGTAAAGGGAACATGAAGAGAGAATATTACAAGAATCAGAGAACAAAGGCATTGCAGAACTATTTTAGTGCCATAGATGAACAGTGAGGGCTTCATTCAGGCAAGGTGGAATAAGATATCATATGGCATCCTGACAATTGATGTCTTCATTTAAATGTAAGAATTTACATTCTAATTAGAAAGAATTTACATCTTAATCAGAGGCAGCTGTATTATCTTGTTACTGTTTTTTTCAAAGGTAATGAACTAAAGTACTGCTGTGCTTTTTCAACCAGAAACTAAATAGACAGCATACAGTGTTATTTTATAGCCTACCTGCTGTAAGCTGTTATTAATATTTTCAGAGACTAAATTCCAACTAAATCTTTTAAAATAAAAATTGCACTTGACATTGCTCGAATGATGTTATAAAGGCTCATTTAAAATATTTTACCAAGACCCTTTCTAACTTATATTTTTAAGTACATGTAGTCATAAAGGTGTCATTAGTATGGCACCAGAGAAGCACACTTTAGTTTTAGGCTTCAAGTAACAGAGTATAATTTTGGAAAGGAAAAACTATTTAGAAAATTTTTAACAAAAAAAGCAGTTCCACATGTACTTCATGTTGTTCACACAACACACGAGGAAAAATCAAGTAAAAGATCATTTTTGCAGCTCATGTGTAAATACACTTTCAGTTGAGGCCAAACTGAAGTGGTTTAGGTGCTAATTCTAGAGGAGGAGTCCCACCAAGGAATATGGAGGGGCTTTTACAGGCATTTTCAGACTTACAAAATCATGCTTTAGTAGTTCAGCCTAGTTCCCAATTTTTTTTTGGCTCTTGCACAATTTCAAGGGTTTTGATACCAACATATAACACACAACTGCTGCTGGGAAACTTCAGGTATGAGTGCAGAGGGAAGCAAAGACATTTTTTTTTCCCCTATGAAGAAATTAACCTGGAAATAGGTCTTGGAAGCTCCTGGTTTAGTGACCAGCTCTGCAAAAACTAACTCTGGAAAAACTTTGTTTCACCATCATTTGTCTCTCCACATTTGTTAGATCTCTCTCTCAGCTCTCAAAAAACCTCAAGAACTCAAATGGGAAATGTTTTGTAGGGATGGACCTTGGTTTGTAAATCCAAATGGAGATCAATTAGCCAGGCTTTGCTTTGCAGCAGGGATTAGAAAATACACATTCAACTCTTCAATCCAATTAATGCCATATTCTACTGAAACACCAGCCCAAGGAGCTCAGAACATAAAATAAAAAATATTTATTTATATTATAGATACCTGAGGAAAAAGGACAAGCAAAATGAATCCCCAAGAATACAAGGGAGAGAGATTTCATGTGAGTTTTTCAGATCCACAAAAACCTTAGGAAGTTTAGTTCCTCACCCCTGAATGTTCATGCCACCTACCTTCAATTAGGATCACTGAATTTATTGATAAATATTTGTGCATTTTGGCAGTGATACAGTTTAAGAAGAGGTGATAAGGGCTAAAAGCAAGAATGTGAAAAGCAGCTGAATGAAGTAGTTATTAGTGGGGAAGTGGAAGGAACTGAGAGAAATGGCTTCAGTATATTATTAGAGGTGTTTTGTTTTACTCATTCCATTGTTTCACATTATGAGATGCATTTGATATTTTCCCACTCTCTAAATACATATCCAGTTGATAATTAAGCTGCCACTTTTTAAGTTTATCTAATGAGTTTTCAATTTATTCCACTTGATAAATTGTGGGATTTTGTCCTACATCTGCTTCTTCCTGTTCTGTTTGCACTCTTCTAAAAAAGTTGCTTTGCTTCTGAAAATATTTAAGTGTTCTTTTAGTTGATATGAATGATTGAAACTCATCTTGACACACTATTGAGAACACTTAAATTTGCTGTAGCTATACTTTAATTTCTCTCTTTGGTGTTTGTTATCACAATAAAAGAGTGTTTGACAGCAAAGAATATGTTTTAATTTACATTTACTGTCCTAATAACCACATTGTTAAGATCCCACTTTCTGTTTAATTACTTAACATTTCAAGAAATGTCATGGTCCAAAGGGTGGTTTTTCTGATAAATAGTGCATCCAATATCCAGGCTGTGTCTAAAAGAATTCTGTATCAAACAGTTTGAAGTAAAAATCAAACAGAAATTTGTTGTTCTCATACTAGGCTGAACATTTTTGAAAAATGAGACATATTAAAAAAGTAGAAAAAACCAAAAAACCAACCAGTGGTCACTTAAAATTTTTAAAATGTCCATTTTAAAAGCAGTCCCACTTAGATTCTTCTATTATGACATGGGAAAAGAGTGGCCTATTCTTTGGATGGGCAAGTCATCCCTTTTTTCTTGGATTTGCTCATCCATCATTCTTTAGATGACCAAATCATCATCGTATTCCCTCTTTCCTGCGAGAAGGAAAGCAGTTTGTGAAGAGCCCTGAGGGGAAATATTCCAGTTCTGCAGGTGGAAGAGCAATGGAATCTCAATGAAATGCCCACAGGTTGCTCTCCTAAAACCCACGTTCATGTCAAGAACAGGGCTGCTGCCTCCTTCAGCTCTCCTTTGGTTGATGCAAGTAGGATCAGGATCAGCTGATAAACCCCTGCTACACCAATTAATTTCACGTCTCTCAGGCTTTCCAAAGAACCATTGGCTTTGTCCTCCCTCCTCTCAGCTCAGCCTGAGGTCCGTGGGCTTTATTTGGTCCAGAATCCCACTGCGGACCACTGTATCACTGGCAGGTTTCTCTCTGAAGAGAGCTCTGTTAAAAGTCAATGTTTTGTGACTCCCCCGTGGTGTTGAGGACACAGAGCAGGCTGAGAGCAGAGCAGCAGGACAGCTTCACCACGAGGAAGGTGAGATGCCCTTGTCCCAACATCCTGCTCAACACAGGAGCTGCACTCCTCCGAGGGAATCGGGAGCGTTTGAAGACTCTGTCACTCCCAGTCTGGTGTGTCACAAGACTGAGGACTCAAACCTGAGCTAAGAAACATCCATCCTAACTCCTGCTATGGGTTTAGCTCTTTAGGAGAGCTCATCCTCATGAGAGTCCAGCTCATAGTGGATTTGGTTATTTAGGAGAGAACATCCTGGAGCCAGCTGAAATTCTGGCTGTAGGAACAGGAGCTGAGGGTAAAATTGATGCACAAACATTCTGCTCCCTGGGTGTACTTCTGCATGGTAAAAGGGGCACATCCAGCTGGGTGTGACCATGCTGCACCTTCCCTTCATATATCAGTAGAGACAGAAACCATCCTTTATCTGCAATCTTCCCTAAATTTCATTCAAATGCCCAAGACCAAGCATGCTGGATGCAGACACACCAAAATATCACTGAATTCCTACAGAATTAGCAACAAGAAGAGATGTAACTTACAGAAAGGTACTCATGTCATTGGAATTCTAAAATTTCCTAAACATCACTGAGCTGTTTCATCCTCCACTAACTGAACTGCTAGATTGATTCTTGATGTCACTGTTGAATCAGCCAAAAAAAAGAAATCTGAATCTCAACCAGGTCATGGACCCAAACAAGAATAACACTTTAGAATGATTATATTTTTAAAAGTGGTTTATATGTTCAGAATTAGGAAGGAAATACTTTGATTAAAAAGTTTTTAAAACAAACATAATTGAAAAAAAGCTTTTTAAAAATCATTAAATGACTCCCTATTAAAATGCTTATTTAAGCTTTCCTCTGCCACTTACTATTGTCAAAATATACAGCATTAGTTAATAAGACAAGACTAGACTTAACCATTGGCTCTCATAATAAAACACGAAGATAAAAATGAGGCTTGGTGTAATTTATACGAGAGAAAATGATGTACTAAAAGCAAGACACTAAATCAATTTTAAACACCAAACACAATTTATGTCTGACTTTAAAACTCATCCTCCAAACATTAATCTAGACAAAGGCCAGAAACTGAATGAGGCTTTAATTTGTGAAACTGATACCTTTCATCATAACCTTTAGCTGAAAAGGTCATTAGATATATTATATCTAAGTGAGCAGCTTATCCCTGCTTCATTACTGATAATTAAGGCAAGTAATATTTTCTTGACAGTAATGTGTCCAGTAAGAGATATTGTCTAGTTTGCATAAACCAGACATTAATTACCAGAGTAGTATCAGAGATAAAAAAAATTAAGTACCTGTGTAACATAATTTCATTATTTTTTCTTCATTTCCTTAAAGAATTAGCAGGCTCAGAAACATAATGAGCATATTAAGAAATCCATTTTCAAGCATTTATTAAAATCCTTATTGCACATTACACAAATATATTTTTGCACTTACATAAACAGAAATGAAGGCATCTTGAAATAAACACATTATTTAGATATTTTGTCGTCTTGCTTTACAGGGCAACGCTCAATGGTGAAGTGCAGTTATCAAATAACAGGTTCATATTTGGACTTAATTTCAAATGTTAAGGCTTTCATATAGATGCAATCACAAATGATGCCAAGACCTCTGCTCTGCAACTTTGACACATGCAAAGGCTGCTTCACCTCATTTGCATAAATGGCATTTTTGCTGCTATACAGAGCAGCACATGGGTCAAATATCCATGTGAGGATGACAGCGCTGTCCCTTAGATCATTATCCTGTTAACACTTTTCATTTCTCACTAGAAACTACTCTTAGTGTTTTTAAAAGCTGCAGTGCGCAGGGTTTAACAGATAGAAAAATGAGAGATGAATTTTTTGGTTTTCTCAGCTTTTACAGAGATAGGGCAGCTGAGAGGCATTTAAAAGATTTTATTCCATTATCAGTCTTGATGAAGAGGGTGAGACAAGAGATGCAAAACTCAGCACCATTCCACCAGAAGCCACCCTAAATCCTGGTTGCAACACCTTATAAGTGGTTTTCAGGCTATCAGCTTTTGCCACACAATGCTGCTGTTACTCCTAACACCAATCACCTACATTTTTATCCCTATATTTTCACCACCTACATTTTTACGTGGTCCTGCTACAATGCATCTTTCACAGTTCTAATTCTCCAAATGATCTGGTCTTTTTGCAAGGCCATATTGTGAAATTTTTTGAAACTTGTTTCAGGTTGAATCTCTGTCTCAACAATGTCACCTGTGCTCCACGGCCTCCCTAAGGCAGCACAGCTTATCCCAGAGTTTGCACACAGATGTTATATCCTATTTATTTGTGCACATTATTCTGAACCAGTTAATGCTTTAAGTTGGCTGACAATGTGTTATCACCACGATCATTTGTCAGACACAGACCCCAAATACTGGAAAGTTAATTGGAAGATCTGTTTTGTGATAGCCACCTAATGAGAAACCAGCATGAAAGCTAAATTAAGGAAAAATAGGTGAGTATCTGGAAAAGACAAAGAAATCTTTCAGTAGTAATTGAAACTATTAAAATTCTGGTTGAGTCTATTTTTGCAATTTGTGTTATGCAAAATGACCATTCTGCATCAGCAATTTTGACACAAAATCATTGCTTGACGTAAAGGAAATGTAAGGAAAGTAAGACAATGCCCATGCCTGTAAGAGCTGTCCCCCTGACCCCTGAGGCAGGACCATCTGCAGTTGTAATCAATGCTTTTTCCTCCTTCCCCAGGGCAAAGACCAAAAAACAGTGGTGAGATAAAGTTGTGTGAACTCTCTGGGCACCTGTGAGAGGACATGGAGCTGCAGTTGTGTTTATGTGAGACCCCTTGCCACAACAGCCAGAGCATCATGAGTGAAAAACCCTAAATCTCAGTACAGGAAACCTAAATCTCACCACACTGGCATTCTCACCACTCAGTCTCTCACATGGTCCAGATTCTGGGCACAGCCTAATTTGTCCAAATTGATTTTATTGAAACAGGAAATTCACTTCACCTGGGAAACATTGTCACTTCAAGCCAAAATAAAGCTATTGATGCTCCCACTGAAAACTGGCTGCATTCATCTGTGGGACCCTGCCAGACCTGCTCGTGACAGCAGTACCAAAATTGCATTTCCCATGGGCAGGATGTTTCTGCCTTTTCTTTTGGGTCAACACCTAGCCATGGGCCGGCTACCTGCGAGGCAGGAACCACCATGGGCAGTGACCAGGTGACAGCAGGACCTGGAACCAAGCCCACACTGCCATTTGTTCACAGCTTCAACATCCCAAGGAGCAGAAATCAAACCACAAGTCCCCACAAATGTTAATGTGCTATTTTAACATCTCCTTTGATGGAAAATGCCCTCATTCTTCCCAATTTCTTGGGTAGAACAAGTGATGGCAATCACTGGCGCCTGGCAGATGCAACAACCGAGGTTATTTTTACTCTAAATACCCTGAATTCAGCTCTGAAGAAGTTGCTGATTAGCCTACAGACTCTTTCTAAATCAGAACTATTATTCTTTGACATCAGATCAGTACTGCTGAGTTAGTGACATGTAAAACATTGCTCATTGGTGTCACTATTTGTAGGATTATGGCATATGATACTGCAGATGGCTATTTATTTATAAAGTGTAGCACTGTTTCAGTCATGAATTATTCATTTGTGGCATAATATTGACAAAAATCTCTTGCATGTATATCCAGAAACATTTGCTGTTTTCAGTGCTGTTACAAATAATGACTTCACCCATCTGGTTTTACTCTGTATTTTGGTTAAAAATTGATCTGAGTAAAAACATCAAACAATCTTTTTTATCCCATTTAATGGGTAATCACATTAAAAAATTATTAGGATCTCCTATAAACCAGCAAAGAAATTGTTTTCTTAGCTGTTATTTCCCATTTTGCAATAGATAAATTTTCACAGAGTGAATTTCTAATCTTTTACCTTACAAGTTGTGGCTGTCATTTGATTGTGGGATCTGTATTTTCCTTTTTGACAGAAGAGTGAAACTGAGGTCCAAACTACTAAACTGAAATTAATAATTCCATTTATAAACAAAGCTACTTAAATCTTGTCAAAATATTAGATTTCAGAAAATTCAGAGAGAATTCTGAATGTAAGATTCAGAAAATTACCAAAAAAAAGGACAAAATCTAGGTTTTCTGTCCCACTGAATATACACTGAATATACAATATACAGTGAAATGCATTTGGTATGAGTCTCATTGTGAACATTGATTAACCTCTCCTAAGTAAATGATATCACAGTCATTGAGATAGCAATGCAAACATAAGGAATTTTCATTTAAATATCAAGTTCACAAGAAACTTCTAATTGTAAACTGACCCTGGAACAAAGTTCTGAATCTGGTCTGCCTAATGGAATTAATAAATTTATACATTATATTATACATTTATACATATATTATACATTACAAATGTATACAGCTTGCTCATTTTTCATCCTGATAATGTGCTCAATGTGATAATTTCCCATTATTCCAGCAGACAGAGGAACTTGTTTTTTTAGTAAAATTTCATTGTTCCTACTTCCCCTCAATTGTTGTTCAACTTAAAAGTTGTACTTAAGTTTTAGAAAAACAAGTAACTGCCAAATTGAACAACACTTAAAAAGTTGTACTTTTAACTTAAAGCACTTTAAAAAAGCACTTAAAGCACTTTACTTAAAACACTCAACATAAAGCACTTAAAAGTTGTACTTTTAACTTAAAAATAACTTATTTTATTTTATTACTACTTTTTTTAAATTTTATTACTACTTTTAACTTATTTTTCTGAAACTGTCAGTAACAGACATAATGGAATATTTTTTTCAAATAAGAAATGCAATGCTGGAAACTTTGAGAACCTCACTGTAGATCAAAGGTGTAAACTTACGCTGACAACTCTTCCTTATAATAAGTCTTTGTTTTTCACAGCTTGCCTCAGTTTAAGAGGCAAAAATTAGCATTTACTGCTTAAAATGCTACCAACTGCATCTTCAGCCTCTCAAATCTGAGCTCAGAAAGGTCAAAATCCAAATTTGATTCATTAACAAACTGGGGAAACAGCCACTGCCCAAATCCAGCCACTGCTGGCAGTTATAAAATTAATTTTGCAGCTGCATAATTATTTCAGAGTTAATCTGACTAGAAAACAAATGGAATATTCTGGATGTCTGCACAAAGAATGGCAAGAGATGGAACCAGATTTTGTTTTTAAAGGCATTCTATGGCAGGCACATCTCGTTTCTCCATTTTTCAGTTAAAACATCAGGCTTAAATGTGTTTTGAGCACTTGGGAACGAAGTACAGACTCCTTGAGGGTGTTCAGAGTGGGTTTCCTCCAAGAGCACGAGCATGAATGTGCTCTCCTCGTGTCCCACACCTTCCCCTGTGACAGACAGGGAGCAGGGCTACAAACCCAACAGCTTTCCAGCAGGTTTTGGCCATGTTCCTGAAAACCACATTTTTATTTTAAGGTTTTGACAAATGGAAAAATCATGTTTCAAATTCTGACATCTAAACCTGCAATTTCATGCTCCATCTATACAACATCCCCTTTAGATGTAAATACAAGTGAAAGTAAACACCACTTAAAATGATTCCGCTTAAGTTCAGTACTGTGCATTTTCTCAGATTAATTACCTAGAGAAAAACAATAAAACAGTCAGAAAAAAAAATTGCAGCAGCTCTTTAAAAATGTAATTTTGCACCTACATTCCATATCCACAGTATCCATCACACACTTTGTCATCTTCTTTACCTTACTATGTATTTCTTCTTCTCAGGCCCACAAAATGTTTGCAAATAGCAATGTCATATGGGCATGAGTAAAAATGGTGTTAGCTGGACCTGTAGAGTTGTAGCCTGTTATTGAAATGCAAAATTTGAAGTTGAGTTGTGTGAGAAATTTATACAGGAAATTATTCATGGTGTTCACAAAGCCTTGCTTTATCATCTTGTGTGCATCTATACTAAGTCAGATAACCAAAATTTATTTCATTTATCATTTGTTTTATCTTGATTTATCTTTGGTTTATCTTTTTCATATTTGATGTATCTTTTGTTTGTTTGTTTGTTTGTTTATTTATTTATTTATTTATTTATTTTGTTAGCTGTACTTGCTAGCATAGTCAAAACCAGTTTTTGGTTTTTTGGGGCAGTGTTTCAGAAACTGTTAAAAATTCTGAAATATAGCAAAAATTTTATATTCCTCAGGAATAATTTTGTTTGACACAATAATTTGTTTGACACAAAGCCATTTTTGAATGCTGCACCAAGGAAATGAGTTGCACATGTCAGTCTCCTTGTCAGGATGTGTCCCAGGTTGGTATCAGACACTGCTGTAAATTGAGAAGTTTAACTGCTGTCACTTTTGCTGTTTTTCTTCCTACAGCACAGATAAAAAAATTAGGGAAAGAACTGGCACAGAATTCAATATGGAAATTTCTTGTTCACCCGATGTGTAATTGAAAAATGGCAATTTTTATGAATGCAGTCTCCAAAATCAACCACTTTAGTATGAGCATCAATGCCTAAGCTTCTTCTTTTTTTTTTTCTTTTTGGGAAAATGTTAAAAAAGCCCACTTGTTTAATGCAAAACCATGGCTACCACATCAGCTTAGCCAACTTCTTTTCTACAACATTTGTGAGGCTGTGCAATAACCCTCCTGTGGAACAGCTGCACTGACACAATGGGCTGCAGACGTTTTTACTGTCCTAATAATCCACATATTAAAGAGTCCCTAAATACTCATTGATGCGACAGACCATAACAACTCCCTGGGAGCTGCTTCAGTTTATCAGGTCAGTGATCTGCATGCTGAGGATTCCCCAGGTGCTCATTGACAGGTAGCATCTCATATACACTTGTACTAAAATAATAATTGCTTCAAAGGAACTGTTAAATCCCAGTCGCAGGCACAAATTAATTTAAAACCACTGAGACAGCACTTTGTTTTTTCTACAGATCTGACAAATCTGGACAAATTTACTAGACAAACCAAGACATCTGAGCAAGAACAAGCATCCTCAGATGCTTGGTATGGCTGTTTGCATTGTCTTAAAAATGCCACCCACCTTGTCCTCAATGAATTACAATCACTGCCTTTCTGCTAGGCAAGGGTGACCTAAAAACTGTCTTTGCCACTGTTAGAAAAAAGTGAATTAAAAACATATTAGGGAGTTAATAATCTCAACTGAAGATCTAATTTGTTGTTGCCCATGTCCTCACTTTCTTTCTCTGTGTGGTGTTTTCTTGTGCCCTCAACCCTTTACTACAAAACACTGAACCCCTTATTTTTTCCTTTCTCTTTTCTTACATATCCAACAAGTGTTTAGCCTTGTCAGTGCAGATTCCTTTAATTTCTTACTCTGTTGCTGCCTCTCACTAAAATTATGCCCTGCAGATTAGAGGAAAAACTAGTACAGCCTAGAAACCTTTCCACCCAAAAGAACCTGTGGTGATTTACCTGCAGCTCCCACCCACTGCATCACAAATGACAAATGAGTCCCACTCCAGTCAACTTTCTGCCTTCTTCTGAGTTTCAGACAAAGCTGAGCATGAAGGTGCTCATGTCTAGGGTCAGAACACAGCTCCTATAAAGGCACAAGTCCAGAAGAACAGGCTGATCCACAGTGTTGAGCTAGAGTGCCTTGGAATTCGTGCCCAAGATGAGCTTCAGCCTGACCATGCAACCCTCTCCCATTTGGTATGGAATTCTGGCACAGCTGTATGGAATTCTGGTACAGCTGTATGGAATTCTTCAGGGCTCAGTCCGATATTCCTGCCAGCTCTTACATCACTTGCTCAACAGGGCTCTGAAATCATACACTTCCAAGTGTTATTTATAGCCCCATCAAGGCACAAATCAACTGCACTGCTTGTGTGTGTCACTTGCTCTTGGAGAGTCATTTGTGTTATGGCTACCAGGACTCACAGATCCAGCTGACACTGGCTGTTGTGGGCTTGGGAAAATATGCTTCATGAGAGCTGTAATTCCAGATCAGATGAGACCTCAATCAAATTTCCCTTAACAGTCAGGGTAGATGCAGTGTTCTTGCACAGGACTCAACAGCTCAAAGCTGATAATCAAAACAAGGAGCCACAACAAGAAGTGGAAGCATCAAAAAATCCCTGAACAGATCCATGACTCGCATAATACTGACTATGATAATGGACACCAAGAGATTTAAGAGATTAAAGAGATAATATGATAGCTCACAGTAATGTAACACTGGCACTTAGACACTGCCAACTCAGATTGTGACAGTTCACTTCTCAAAACCTAAATAGCATCATAGAAATGAAGAAAGCAATACTTCTTCCCATACAACACTCCTAATAGGTAACCTTTCTTCTTGGTCATTGCCAAGACCTGAATTGTTTCTCTCTAGCCTTTTTCTTTATCATCTTGATAAATCCAGACTTATTCTAAACATTACTGCAAAGATTATTTTTCTAGTCCACTATCCCATTTTTTACTGCTGAAGCAAACACAAACCACCTACCTTAATTTTCAAGGTCCTTGCAATTTAACATCACTTTAACATCTTAAACAGCACTATACCTATCCTATATCTGTGAAATCTATCTTTTGTTTTCTCTTCTGAAGTTTGGGATGCTTGGCATACAAAAATTCCCAAAATGTCTCATTACACTCTTTCAAATATTCCTCAAAAATCCTTCTATCATAGAATATATATGCTGAACTAATCTAAGACTTAGGCTAGGTTGACGAAATCCTAACACAGAAAATCACTGACTTTTTTCTGCCTAAGAAGACAAGGACTGGCACTGTTAGCCTGAAAAGCTCTCCCAGCCTCATCCTAGTGAAACTGCAAATGATTTTTCTTGCTGGACCCAAAGGATTGGAGATAGGGGCAGGGTGTGTCTATGTGTGGCTCTCTCCACAGCAAGAACCCTCTTTAAAAATGAGGCCAGAGATGTCAGAGTCATCACTCTGGACATGAATGAACCATAAATCCAAGGTGGGCCAACAGAGAGACTCCTACAGGAGGAATGCTGTCCCTTGGGTGCTTCCTGCTCCCCCTGGCAGTGGGTTTGGGTTCTTTTGAAGCAGTTTTGTGGAACCAGGGTGCCTAAAGGACACGGGCACTGTGTATCAGCCAAAAGACAAAATGAATTAAGTAACGGTGTCAGCGTCCATAAGTCACCTGCATTACACAATCTCCAGCAAGATTTGATGGTGCTAAGTAGACCTATCTCCAAAATAGGTGCTAAAGCAGCACAAGACTGAGGGTGAGCAATCCAGAAATAAGAAATTGCTCACAGACTTGTGCTGAAGGGAGGAGAGGCAGCGTGATGAAACACCTGAAGCAGCAGTAGTATCAATAAAAGTGGTTGGATTGATATGTTTTTTCTGTGCTGTGTGATTGAAGCCAGTTCTCTGAATATTCATGAGGAACAGGTTTCAGTCTGTGCAAAAGCTTTTTTTTTTTGTGTTTTTGTCTTCGTGGGCTCTGTGAAGAATCAAAGACATCTAAGTATAAGCCTAGAATTTTTAATGCTGTGTGGAACTTTCACCAGCTGTGTAGCTGAATGAAACAATTAATCAAACAGTAGTTTTCCAACCAGAGATTGCATTTCTTTCAGCAAATCAACACTGTTAAGTCACAAGGCCTCTCTGTTGCCAAGGAATTCAGAAAACAGTCCGTGGCAGTGCCCACAGCATTTGAAGCAGCCTGATTTGAAGTTCTGCTTGTCAGCTGAACTTCCATCCCAGAGGACAGAGAATCCTCCTTTGAATCTGGAGGACATAAGACTGACTATCAGGCTTCCTTTTGTTAATGAGCTCACAGTAACAGCCAGCCAAGAGTTTGGTTGCTAATCAAGTGTAGCAGAAAAGAAGCTCAGGCACTAATCCAGCTGCTGAAGGCATTCCAGTACTTGGTGTCTCTGAATCACAGAATCCCTGCTTGGTTTGGGTTGGAAGGGACCTCTGGAGATGATCTAGTCCAGTCTCCAAGAAGAGCAAGATCCTCCCATTGTGGTTTTTTAAAAGAAAGATGAGGAAGGTGGGAAGTGAAGAGGAATGCAGGATGGATGGGAACATCAGTCAAAGAGCAGTGACCACAGCTCAAAGATAAACAGCATTAATAATATTACACATAATAATACATATGCCAACTGCTGCCCATGTGGCCTGATTCAGCACTTTGCATTTATTTATACTTCCTCCATTTTTACAGAGCTTGAAACTGTATGGAAAGTACATCCCAGCTTTAAAACTTTTAGCAAGAATGTTGCTAATTAAGTGTTTTCCAGTAGCTCTCTTGATGAAGACATAAGGTCTTTAGTCAATTGAATGTCTGAATTGACACCTTCCAAACATGTGCTGTATCCCAGGAATTCCATTTATGTGTGATCTGTGAAGTGTTTTTCAAAGGATGTGTAAAGCTTTATCAATGCAACAGAGAGCATAACACATTCTCTTTTATAAAAATTACTATTTTTTTGAAGTAGAATTTTAAAAGTCTCTTCTAGTTTCAGTCTCTGAAAGCACCAATCTAATTTCAAGAGGATTTAAAAGTTATGCTTCTTTTGGACAAAAGCACCCTTAATGATCTCTTATTACTTCTAGAATAACAAAGGGGTTATTAACCACCGCACTAGATATGGAAATT
Organism: Fringilla coelebs; assembly: GCF_963513975.1. Taxonomy (NCBI): domain Eukaryota; kingdom Metazoa; phylum Chordata; class Aves; order Passeriformes; family Fringillidae; genus Fringilla; species Fringilla coelebs. Next base: position 58,079,620 of record NC_140034.1, on the reverse strand, counting down.
GATGAGGAAAGCTACCTAGAATTACAGACCAGATGTACAAATAACTGCATTTTCATCTTAAAATGTAATGTTCAGTGATGTAAATACATTTAGAGATCCTAAGACATAACTAATAAATTCAAGTGTGCAATCAGATTGACAGAATTATTCAAATATATATGGTTAGTATTTTTAAAGGATTGTTGGTTATCTTGAAAATGATATGATATTTTGCATTTACTTTTAACTGCTGATGAATTTGCAGACCCCTACAATTCAAACCCCTCTCCCTCAGTTCCTTTGGCAGTGCACTGGTAAGAGGATGGAACTCCTCTGCCACCTCCAAGCCCCTCTAATATTGTTTTACAGACAATAAAACCAGCGCAGGTATTTATCATGCAACAGAAGAGTCTTGAGCAAGGCCTCATTTTTGTATGACAGCTGCTCATTCTGATGTATATAAAACACATAAAGAACATTTATACATGAGGAAGGTCATGACATCAAGTCGTGGCTGAAAGCTTTTAATGTCACGCAGGAAAGAGCGCACAAGAACACCTCAAACCCAGACAAAGCATTTAAGAACTTGTTTTTGAACAGGTCGTGGTCAATACCAAAAACAAGTTCTGAAACCACCCACAAAGCAAGCAGCTTCCTCCACGGAGTGGGGGATGCCAAGGCAATGGGGGTAGGTGGGTGCTCTGCTCGGGCTGCCGGCTCTGAGATGGTGACACTGCTTTCTGCCCCCAAGACAGCATCTCTGGAGTGACCAGCACCTACCCAGGGCACTGTGTTGGGACACTCAAAGGAAAAAGAATCAGGATGAAGCCAACTAAAATAAACAAATTAACCAATATGGAGAGCAGGACATAAATGATGGGTAGATTTAGTACGCTGCTGCTGTAACAGGTGAGCTGAGCGTGGCTGTGTGGCTGAGTAATTCTTCCCTGCCTTCAGAGCAGCTGGTTACTAAGATTAATGATTTATATATTCAAAAGGGTGCTGATTCCTCTGGACTTGTTGGCTGGAAATGCTGTAGAAAGCATGACACCCATATAATTTAGCTTCCCTCCCAAAACTAAAGTAGATTCGAGCACAACATTCAGCTGTCAAGCATTTCGAGAAGATTACAAATTCAGTTTGAACTTAATCTGATGAATGAAAGTACTTTAAAAAATGTATTTTAGTTCAAAGGAGAAAAGTATGAGTTGTGTGAGAGAGAAAAGTTGTGTGCCACTGCCACTCCCCTTTTCAGCAACAGGAATGGGCTGTACTTATTTGAAAGGACAATTTGACTGGGGAACTTTGTGCTGCTGTTAAAGTACAAAAAACACCAGCAAAAACATGCTGTTACACAAACCAGTGAGGAATCAAAACAGATCCCAGAGTGCAACTCATCAGTGTTTTCTAACTGCATTATCACAGAATCATAGAATATCTTGAGTTGGAATGTGGAATCATAGAATATCTCGAGTTTGGAATCCAAACAGTGTATCTTTTAACTCAATATATGGAAACCATAGAAGAAAACTACAAAGAAATAGAACTTTATTACTCTAACTATTCAGAAGGGCTGCATTTGAAAAATTAATTATATCTGATGAAGCATTAGTGATACAACTCACTAATGAAAAGCAGCGCTCTTGACGTAGGCTGCTACTTAAAATATTATGATAAAAGTGAACTCCTACAAAAAGGACAATATTTAGCAAAAAGGAATCCTAGAAAGCTTTTTACTCTGAAGATAATCTGAGTAATCTTACCCAGAAATAAAGAGGTCTGTTTGGTCAGATCATATTTGTACAGTCAGGTTTTTAAACCAGTGACTATGCACTGGTATGAATAAATTTGTGCTTTGGAAAAAAAGTAAAAGATTTCTTTTGCTTTTTCATTCTTTCTCAAGTTCTGTGTTATCCAAATGCTCCAGGCAGTTCTAAGTTTTGGTAATGGTCAACAGAGTGACAGGTTCTTTGCCTGCACTACTGGAACTAGCTTAGAACTTCCTCATATCTCACCAGATATACTTTTCTGCAGTTTAGGAAGTTATTCTAGCTAAGATTTAATACAAAGGCCATTGCTCATTTGCCCTTACTTTTCTACTGACATAATTTTTCTGCTGACCAGTCTTATGGCTACTGCTCTAATGGCAGTTCTGAAAATTCCCTTTTGCAGCTTTCCCAAAACCCTCAGATTTTATGGATTCCCAAAAATCCCTCCTGAATTTTTACCTCCTACACATCCAATATTGGCCTGGTTAATCGGAAAGGAAGAGCTCTGACGAAACAAAGATCCCGAAATGCTTTAGGTGAGGAGAAAGCAGCGCCCGTGAACGAGGAAGCTCAGGGAAAAAAAAAAAAAATTTTTTTTAAAAAAATCTCTGCCTATACATGCTCTGCAAAAAAAAAAAAAAAAAAAAAAGTCTCCTGACACAAATAAAAGGATCCTCCCCAACATATGGAGGAGCTGCTCTGCCCTTGCGGGGATGGTCTGTAGCTATGTTCACCTCGGGCACGCCAAGGAGAGGTGAGTTGTCAAATGCGATTTCCATCAGGGGCTGGCTTGGTTGAGGCACAGGAGCTGGATGCAATGATGATAGATAGTTTATCCCAGCCCCAAACTGCCGCCTGGGAAATCTTGCACGCAAACCAAGAGGAGCTCAGGCATTATTAGTGTCAAGGAGGTGCACACGGGCAAAATTTGGTTGGCAGCCAGGCAGGATGAATCAAGGCGAAAAAGTGACCAATTGCATGTTCAAAATGGAAATGGATAGGCATGTTGTAGTTTGGAGGGGTTTTAAACACTAGGAAAAGAGTAATGCATTATTAATTATTCAGGAATAAATATTTTAAAAGTCTCGCTCTGTGGAGAAATACAATTTTTAAGTCAATGTAAATTACATGTATAGTGTCCTAATTTTTAGGCTTCTTTATCCCAGAAGCTTCACTGTGACAGTTCAGAGGACTTCTTATTATATAACTTTAAAATACTCCCGTTCAGAGCATCGCAGATAAAAAAATTATCTACAAAATAAACATTTCAAACCCAAATAAACGGTGTATTAGTTTTTTTGAATTATTTGTAAACAAAGCAACCACTTGTGCCCCTCACAATGCTCATATTTACCACCTTCACCTTTTCAAAGTTACCTAAATATTTAATGAACTAAACAGCAGAATCCACCTGTGTGAGCAATCACAATCCTTGGTTCTCTAAATAAATAGCAAAAAATTGCTAAAAGAGAATGTCCTCAAGTTTCATTGCCTGAAGTGATACGCTCTGACAAATCTAACAGCTCTTTCTGTGTCATTCCTAATGCACTTGTCACTCAGTATTATCCATCCTCATTAATGACAATGGGAAAGTTTATCTTGGGAACACGTTTTAAATCATCCACTCTTTACAATGGGACCATGAAATCTCTTACAAAACATGAGGCGGGAACTACTCTGACAACAAAACCCCTTCCTGGCAGCTTTACTCTTAATTCCTGTTCAAGGAATAATGTGTTTATCACACAACCACACGGAACAATATATTAGATGAAACTTGAAACAAGAATAGATGCTTTGATTTTTCAAGGTGGAAGGTGATTTTCCAATATTTTTTTTTTTTAATGTTGGGAACATAAAATCTTTCAGGGATGTAATTTTGGACGGAACCATACTTACTCTTAAAAAAAAAAAAAACCCTGATAAAATAGTTTGAATATTATTAATGTCACAGAAATAGTGATACTGCTCACAATAAAAATGATCATTAAGGGATTATTCCTGGCTTTGCACAAGTTCTGCTTTACTTATAGATGTTTTTACCAGAAGTCTAGATTATATGTATAAAACCACTCCAGTGAGGCATAATTTCCAGTAGTAACATTCTGTTCTGATTATGAATTCTGAAAACTGATATGCCTCCTATGTCAGAGCTATGCAACAGATGGATTGCAACTATTTCCATTATTTTGGATGCCCTAATGTAAAAACTACAATATTCATTGTTTCTCTTTTCATCATCTCTTTTGTAACACCACCACCAACCTTCCATAAAAGCAGCAATTAACAAAAGTTACTTTCAAATGCATCTGACCACAATAAATGCTGATTTTTGGGATCAACTTGTACAGCAACAACGAATTTCAGGATGAAAACCCTAGATAAAAAAATTAATGAAAATCAAAGAAGCTGCAAGAAAGAATTCCAGTTATTCCTACTTGTATGAGCACAGACAACTACACTGAATGTGCAGGATGCAAATGCACATCAGGGTGTGGATGGACAAAAATGGAGAAGCAGAAGCAGTAAAGACCATGGTACAAATAGAATTTTAGTTCAGACAGAGGAAAAAGTGCCTCTTATGTAAGATTATAAGTAATCCACTGACAAAATCCTTTCACTGCAACTTTTCTACAATAGAGCCTTACTCTGCTAACACAGTAAAAATTCTCCTTTGTAGATTTAAGGGTGTTTCAGTAGCCTGAATCTAATGTTCATGGCCTTTCCAAAGTCAAAATGCCCTTTTCAGATCAATAAAAAATAATCACAGATGCATTTCCGCCATAAAACTGTCTTTTACATAACATGACTGTGGTCTTGAAAGTTTCTAAAGTAGCCCAAGTTTTGTAGGACAGCCAGAACACAAAAAAGCCAGTTCTTCTTTCCTTGTTTCCACAGGTTTTCAAAAACCATAACAGAATAAGCCTGAAATTTTCAGGCTTTTGCTGAAGAGTAGTGACTTGTCTTCTTATTCTGCAAAAACTCACCTTATTAACAAAAAATACAGAAATAATGTGGCTTCCCTTTTAACTGATGAGACATGAAATGCCTCACCAGTAATTTCTCATCAAAATATAAAGGAAATCTATAAAGAATAAAACTTAAGTAGGACAGCACTAAATAGCTGTTTAAAAGCAGCTACTTTAATGATGAAAATACAAAAATTAAGGTAATACTTTCAAAGATCATATTAATTTACGAAATGCCTCTTAAACAAAATAAGAATTCCATTGAATTATAGAGCTCTTCACAGCATCAGGAATCTCCTTTTAGTTACTTGCTGAAATATCTGCACACATTCAACATTTATGCTGTCTTTCCCTCTATCCATTTTTAAACAGAATTAAAGGAGTAGCTAAAACTCTGCCAATAAAATGACAGGAAGGCTATTTTTAGTCTAGATGATGTAGACCAAGCATAAACAGCCCATGGCTATGCTTCTATTGAGGATCAGATCTAAATACAAGTAGTAGATTTCCTTCCTATTAGGTTTTTTTTTAAACAGCAACAAGAATTACAAATTACATACTGGTCTGTATCTCTTATAAATACTCATCCTAGAAGGAGAACCATTTTTCCCTTCATTAAAGCAAAAGAAAAAGCTGATGTAAGAGCTGCCATGCTACTCTTGTGGTAGGAAAAGTGCATTTGAGGCAGTAGAGGAAACCTGTAACCTACCCACGGTTACAAAGCCTTGCAACAAAAGGTGAGAAGTGTTGATTAGCAAGTTTACCAGGGGCTTTAGATTCTAGACCTGAGACATCCCAATCTCCAGAGACTGCATGGTTTATCAGTCAAGCAAAACATGACTAAATCCCCAATAAATCCATGAGAGAAGAGATGAAACCAATGGATAACTGCGCATAATGGAGAACCAGAAAGAAAATGCTGCTCAGTCGTAACATCTGGCACATGCAGAGGCCAGGGATGTGTTCATCCTGTACATCACACCCTGGATACCCAGGCTGGGCTTACATCCATGAGCAGGATGAAGACCACTTGCCTTGGTCTGCTCTGGGTCATCCACTTGTGTGTGTGATGGCTCACAGATGAAAGCAGCCAAGGGGGAATGCCTAAACCCTGAGCTCTCCTGGGACAGCAATCCCCAACTGAGAACTCTCCCAGACCCAAGTATCTGCAAACTGCACAGAATCACAGAATTCACAGAATTCACAGAATCACTGGGTTGGAAGAGACCTTCAAGATCATCGAGTCCAACCCAGCCCCATCACCTCAGCCAAACCCTGGCACCCAGTGCCACATCCAGGCTTTGTTAAACACACCCAGGGATGGGGACTCCACCACCTCCTTGGAAATTCCCAAAATCCCCAGAATGACTGGGTTGGAAGAGACCTTCAATACCACTGAGTCCAAACCATGCCCCAACACCTCAGCTCAACCCTGGCACCCAGTGCCACATCCAGGCTTTGTCAAACACACCCAGGGATGGGGACTCCACCACCTCCCCAGGTGGGCAGCCATTCCAGAACTTTGTCACCCTTTCTGTGAAAAATTTCTTCCTAATATCCAACCTATATTTCCCTTGGCACAGCTCGAGGCTGTGTCCTCTGGTTCTGTCTGTTCCTGGACAAAGAGCCCAGCCCCACCTGAGCACAGCCACCTTTCAGGAGCTGGAGAGAGCGATAAGGTCACCCTGACCTCCAGCTCCTCCCTGCTCCATCTGCAGAGCCAGGAGCCAGCCTGGGTGAGGCAGTCCCTGAGCAACTCCTCCCCAAGCTCGGGGAATGTTTTGCTCACAAATATTCAAATGCCTGGCAGATATCTCAGGTGTACCACAGACGCTTCAGAAACCCCCTCAAAACTCAGCTCCCGTGGCCAAATCCTCACATGTTCACACGTGGGCCACACAACCCTGTCCTTCCCACAAAAAGTGAGGTACAGTGCCTTAGTAAAGATTGCTAAAGATCTCAAAACTTTAAATATTGAGCGACCAGGTTATTTTGAGAATAGCAGGTGCTGCTTTGGATGCAGGGTGAAGTGGATTTCTCACATACTCCCACTGAAAAGTGGCAAACTGGTTGGTTGCCTTTGCTTTCTGCTTTTACTGCTCAACAATAATCAAGGAAACACACTGCCCAAAGATTACTGGTTTAATAGGAGTAAAAAAGTAAGTCCATTTAGCAAGTGTTTTGTAAACATGAACTTACAACACCAGAGCGAATTCTTGAGTAAATTTTCCTATAACAGATTTCAGACAGGAAAAAAAGTAGATTAAAAGCCCACAGACTGCGTTTTCATAAGCTAAAACCAGGTTTTTCAAACCTTAAATACCTGAAATGAGGCATTTAAAATGAACTACTTTCAGCAAGTGGTATACCAGCTGTTTTCTGAAAGTCAAGCAGCCTATGACTGGTGTAAGCTGGCAGCCAAATTCCCTTTATTTATTTATGCATTTATGGACAGCAATAAAAAGCTTTAATTATTGTACACTATACAATTATTGCTTACTTTCTTCAGAAGGAAGGAGGAAACAGAACAATTAATTCAGTAATATAATTCATTCTGAAGGGGAATAATATGGTGTCAATGCTAAGCTGGCCAGAAACACCACTTTAACTGCAATAAATAATGTTTTCCTTCTAGGAGACAGCTTCATTTGATATTTCAAAAGCTGTTGGTTTTCAACGTGCAGTGAGAAACTTTAAATTACATTATGTGTGGTACAGAATCCTTTGAAAACCCTATGAAATATAACTGAGAAAAACCAAATACAAAAAAAAATCAAAACCATGTAACTAGAACAACTGTGAGAAGAGAGCAATAAAGATGGCATGACCAAAACCTAACTTAACTTACACTTTGGGCACTGTAGTCCTTACCCATTTTGCTTATGATAATCTACTTTTTGCACAATTCTCTTGGCCAGAAATATAAGAATAAAACGTACTCTGGAATTTAGTTACAGATAATACCCCATAATTAAGCCAAAGCAAAAAGTAGTATTTGTACAATAATTTTAGAGCATTTTTTCTTCAGCTACAGTACTTTGCAGTGTATGTTTATTTTTTTTCCTCCTCTCTCTTTTTGGCACTTTCATGAAGTCTTTCAGACTGAGAATAATGACTAGTTTGCTCTCAATAAAAATAATTAAAAAACCCATGTTCCTGTATGTTAACAGCTCAATAAAGGGTAATATTTTTTGTGAACCAGTAAAAGAAATAGATCAGAAAAATGTTATGAAACTATTTCTGTAGAGATGAAAAATTTAAAGAAACTATCAATTTCTGGTTTCCTTACAGATTTATGCTCATCCAAAACCATTAATATTTTCAAAAGACTGGAAAAGTCAACACTTAATCTTGAATTTCCAGAGTTCCAATAAAACATTGGGAATTTAAGTGCGTTACTAGTCAAGGCAAATCTTTGGCAGCATTGGTCTGTTTCCCCACAAAATGCCATTTTAACCCTCTACAAGTATCAGGTAGGGTAATCATCCAGTTTCCTTATTCAGAGAGTACTTTGAGTCACCTGCTGCCCAAAGATCATAATTAAAACCAGAACAAACAGCACTGAGACAAGGAGATCCAGATGGATGCATGCCTTGGGCGTGGCAAATCCTTCTCCTTGGGCATGGCAAATCCTCCTTCTCCTCTCACCCCTTTCACTAAGAGCCTGGGGGCATGGCAATGAGGTTCAGGTACAATGTACACCCGTGGATGAGAACATGGGGCTTCCTTCCTCTCAGCTTGCATTTTCATTTTCCTGCCTTCAGAGTGATACAGGAAACCTGAGATGTGTTTTACCATGTAACACTGGGTCTGTCGCTCTTGGTGAAATGAGAACATGATACAAAGACAAAATACCCTAATTTTATTAAACCTTGTGATATTTTAAAGAGCATTTCAAGGAAGTGGCACTCAGTTCCTGCTGAGAGCTACTACAAATATGGGGCTTAACTCTTTTTGCTTTTTAAAGACACACCATCAACATCTTTCTAACTCATGCCCACAAACCTTTGTCTAAAACATTAATAGTGAATAATATAATAGTGAATTTTATAATCCTTTACAGAGATTTGTAGAGAAAGAGTTTTTTAATCCTTATCAACCAACATTTTTACAAAAAGATGCCCTTATCCTACCTGCCTTCCAATAGTTAGAGAGTGGGAATATGTCAGCTGCTTTACTTTTCTGGCAAATGCAGGAGATGTTGACCCACTTATTTAGACACTGAACAGGCCAAAGCTTTTCATGCTGCAACACTGACCCTTAGCACAGATCCTGAGAATGAGCAGCCCATTACAGCGTGCACAAGTGACCTTCCAGAGCATTAATGACTTTGTGCTGCACGTTCTTCCCCTGCGACAGCACGTGGCATAAATATTTCCAAACACCAGAATTATTTGTTTAAGTCAGTTCTGTTCAATGGGCTCTGTTTGCTAACAGGAAACTCCACTTGCACTGCATTACAAGGGTTAAAGTTTTGAAAAACTGAATGGAACTCTCACATTACAGTGTTATACAACCCATAAAACAAAATGAATTGTTAAATAAATTTCAGGATATTACCAATCTTCCTATGAAACCTAGGAGTTAACAATATCTTCCTCTATTTGCCTACAGACAAATAATTAATAATTTAATTTACATTAATAAACAGCATACAAGTAGGTGATGCTTTCAGATGAAATTCTTCCACATGTGCACAGGACATGTGTTCTGAAATTCCATATACTGTATAAAATCGATCACTTGATTTCAGTCCAGTGTACCATTAAGATTCAGAGAGTTTTTTTCTTTTCAAATAAGAGCTCTCCAAGTATTGTTTCACCTCAAGTTATTATAATTTAAAAATACTCTCCCAAAACTTCAGCTAAATCGTACTGTCACAATTTAAAACACGTATATTTATTCAAAATTGTTTGAAAGAATGTAATACATTTTTGACAGGCAGTCTTTTACAATATTGAAATCAAATCCTTGATTTCATCAAACCCTTCATATTCTGCGCCTTATTCCTGGAAGGCTCATGCCAAAATGATTTAGTTTGATTTTCTTTAACAATGGTAGGTTGGCTTGACAGCATCTGACAAAACAATTCAGTGAAGTACACCATACCAGGTAAAGAGAACCTGAACTGGCTACTAGGTGAAATAATGCAAAATGGAGCTTGGTATTATGACAGAATTAGTTTTGCAGGAGAACCGTTTTTTTGGGGGTTTTTTTTCAGTATTATTAATTTTAGATTAAGAAAATGTTATGGGATTATAATTACTGTCTTTTGAACTATTTTTAAATAACCCAGTGGTGAATATAATGAGGAAAATGGACAGGAAAAATCAATGCAAAAAACCCTGGTTTTGCTGGTATAAATTCCAGCCGAATTTTCTTCCAGTGTTTTGCCTCTCTCTGTTGGAAATTTTAGTTTTATATGCAGAGTTCCCTGCACTGGAGCCCCCCAGCTGGAGTGAACATCCAGCACAGAGCTTGCCAGGTATGATGGAGCTACTCAGGGTATCCCATGCAAGCCCCATGGGTGGCTGTGTTCTCAAACACATGGGGGTGAGAGAAATTGAAGAAATACCCTTTGTGTAACACTTTAGGAAAGTTCTGTCTCATCCCTGAACCAGGAGAACCAGGGAAGTTTCATCCTTGCCCCAGGCAGACACAAGTGCAGGCTTGGTAAAGAAGGTTTATTTTGATATCATAAGGCCCTAACTGAGGGTCAAGTCTTGTCTCATTGCCTGTTTTGACAATCTCAAAATGCAGAGTAGTTTTTTCTATGTACCAAGGTATATAGATCAGTATGATAACATGTATGCTGCAGCATACATTACCTTATTTTTCTTATTTTACTGAATGGTTGCTACAGAACTGCCAGTTTACCTAAATTTATAATTAATCAGTGTTTTGCCTTTTGTCAGCTCCCAGTTCACTTATTCCTTTTGTTAACAGTGGCCCAAAATAGCTCATTAATTCAACTGCATTTATTTACAAAGTTACTCAACTTTAGAAAGATCTGAGGAATATAATCAAGATTATATTGTCTTCAGCCATTAATGAAAACTGCCTCAAATTCTCTTGGGAGAAGCTAAAATAAGTGATGCTGTCATTGCCATTTTCTAGTTCTCACTTTGACTGAGAGGTAGGTATGGCATGGATTTTAAATATACACTGATTTAATAGATACTGTATTTTAAATATACACTGATCCCATATGTGCTGCTGACAGGGTTGACTTGCTCCTCCAGAAGAAATAGCCTAAGCTTCTGTTTCTATACCTGCTCCTGATGAAAAATTACTCAGGGAATGTTTGCAGGAGCACAGTTCTGGCACTCAGTGATGCTGCCAGCTCCTGAGCCCCTTAGGACCAAACCTGTGCTGTGGTTTTACTGAAGCACTGCAGACATCAGCTCTGACTTGTCTTACCCACCTGTTTTGGTAAATAACCCCTGACAGTGGCCACGTGCACCTCCCTTCTGCAAATAAGAAGTTTACCACAGTGTAGTCTGTCTCAGACAAGCAATGAAAAGAGAGACACTGAAAGGAAGACCAAAAAAAGTCAGAAATACAGAGATTTCAGATGGAGGCACCTAAGCCACAGTTCTTGTTTTAAATGGCCAAAATCACCACCTTAAAGAGTTTGAAGTCATCTTCCAGATACCAGTGTTGGTCACCCAACAGACACAAGGCATACCTGGAGTTGCAATTACTTCTTATTTTGGCAATCATTAATTTTCTCACAGTCTCTCACTGCCAGATGAAGACAGGACATTTTTTGAATGCCTTTGGCATCCAAATATGTTTATTTTTAATTCTGCATAGGCTCAGTTGCTGGTTTGGGTGGTTATGTTTTCTTCCAAAGACTTAACCTTTTACTCTGGCAATTAGCATGGGGGAAATGAAGTACAGAGTGCTCCACAGTGCCTTACTGCATCTGCCCTGCTCTGAGTAACCAGCCACAGGGCTCCTCTGATTTCTTCCCCTCTCCTGTTAGGAAACACCTCTCAGAAAAGAAACTCCTGAACTTGCAGCTTAAGCTCTGGAAACTTGTTTTTTTGCTGCGTGGCAATTCTTCAAATCGTATATGACATTTGGCTTCAAACTGAGCTGGCTCCTAAAGATTTTTATTGTGGGCTGCACAGGTGGTGTAGCCATTTAAAAGAAAATACTGGCTGCTGTGACTTGAGTTTTGATTTAAAAAATGCATTTGCACAACAGCTATTTATTAGACAAACTATAATATAAAAACTTCTAGAAAAAAAGCTTCATCTCTACACTCCTAATAATTGACAGTAACTTGAAGACTTATAAATTAAGCAAAACTAGGGAATTAAAAAAAAACACCCTCACAAACTTTCCTATTTGCAAGCATTTATCTGAATGTATTGGGGGTTTTAACTTTAAAATGATAATTTCAGAGGTCTGTGTTGTCCAGACAATAACAAAGGGAGTTAATCAAATATGAATCTTCTCCAACTGTCTTGTCAAACCAGGTAATGATGTCCTGCCAGCCAAACTCAGAGGGAACATGTGAAACAAATACAAAAGTAAACAGGCCCTAAGCTGCCCAAGGGAAAGTCAGCAAGATGGCAATTTCAATCATTTGGAATAATACTAAAGCAGCCTTAGGCTTTTCTCAGAATGGAAACATGTCACTGTTACTGCAATATTTGAACAAATCAGACTGCAAAAGAAAGGAACACTTATGTAATCACAGCCGTGGAGCAGCGCTTTACTCGATGGTGAGGTGGAAAATAATTAAGGGAAAATCTCCATTTGGAGAGTAATTATAAATCTGCCTAAATAAGAAAGATAAACGATCTTCCCATAGAAATTTGGGGCAGCAAAAAAACCAAATTTAAGCAGAGATTTCTTGAGTCTTGACACAGGAGGCTTTGGAACAACAAAGATAAAGTTCTGCCAAATAAAACTATGAACGTAATGGTTCTACAAAATTTCTCCAATGTTGATAAAAGTTACACTGGGAGCTACAAAGCAAGCAAAAAAAGCACTTCAAGAACAACTCCGCTGAACGGCCGCATGAAGACGAACGGGTTGTCATATCATTTAACTGAGAAATCAAAAAATATTTCAAATATTTGGGGAACTTACCTAATCAGTAAACGTTCAGTATGTGTCTAGTCATGTAGCCATCTTTTAGTCAATCATCAGAAAATCAAAGGCAAATTGGCATGACTCAACCCAAACTTTAATACCGCATGATTGTGTCGTGTAAGCTTGTTTTGTGCGAGGGCTGCTGTGGTTTTAGCAGAGAGATTAACGACCGGACCTAAGCTGGCCTCCAAACCTTGCCCTGCTGATGCCTCAAGCCCTTTGAAGTCTGACCATCATACCTGGCAAAACAACAGTGGGAACTAGGCTGGTGTCAGATCTAATCAAGTTTCCTGCCTCAGCATAGCTAACTATGGGGTACACTAATTGGCCCAATTGCGGATTATACCTTTTGCTACAGATTCGAGACAATAATTTAGTCAAATGATGGTTTTTATCTCCTTCTAATTAAGATTCCAAAGTGGGAAGAAATAGGATTAGACAGGCTAACTTCAAAATTGTGTCCTTTAAAGTGGCATGCACATAAGATAGATCTCTGATAATACTGCATATAAGAGACTATTGCTAGTAACTAACGTGTGAAGATTTGGGAAAGCTTGAAATAGCCACTGCACCTTTTAGATAAACATGGAAATTTTCCTGGAAGGTTCCTCTTCATAATTAATAAATGGACAATGAGCACTCATAAATATTCATTAAAAACCATTTTCATGCTGAATTTTAAAATAAAATCTCTTTGGAAAACATTTCAGTGGATCTTATTTTGATGAAGGAGACACAAGAAAAACTGAAATGGTTAAAAGATTCTGCAGGCTATAAAGAGGCGGAGTTCCTCCCACAAAACTGAAATCTAATAAAATAGATTTGACATTCAAGGTTTTCCACCTGTGAGGGCCAAACTATAAGGAGTTATTTAACTGGTGAGCAATTCAGAGATGAGGAAATCCGTGTCCCATGCTCTTATTTTAAACTGTAAAAAAATAATGGTCTGGTGAAGAAAACCCTTTTGGTAGAAATTTCACCATAATTCACAGGTTCTGTGTTTCTAGCTTTTCTTATGCAATTTGATTTTAAAGCAGCGTTTCAAGTAGAGGGCAATATTTTTATACTAAATTGTGTCTATAAGTACATAGAATCTTTCCAAAAGCTCTAAGGTACTCCATATACATTTTCATTTCTTATTCAAGCTACATACTGAAGAAGTCCTAACTCACTGCATTCTGTGTAAGGCATGTACAATGCTTGCAATGCACACTGTTGGGCTGCTTTTGGCTTCTGCCCCCAGAACCAGAGCTGACTGACTGCTGACACACCACATTCTGACTGCAGAAACCCATTTTAGAAGACATTATGCACATCCTTTCCTCATTCAGTTTTCCCTCACTCCCATATTCTTACTGCCCTCCTTGCTCCAGCCAGCCTCTCTGTAGTCTGCTTTCCCTAAGAGTACGAGGAAGAAAAACATATGTATTATGGATTAGTGAAACATGTACAGGAAGATCACAGTAGGACAGTGATCTAACATGTTCAAAAAGGGAGAGTTTGTGTCAGTTCAGCTTACAGAAAGCATATCTCTAACAAAACCTGAAGTTATTCAAAGGGGGCTGCAGCTGAGCAGCGAAGGCAGAAATTATACAGGTGGGTCATCTACGCATGTCCGAGGCAACAGGTTGTTTCAAGAGTTGCACTTCACTCCTGTTTCCAATGTCCCATGGCTAATTCAATTCTTTTTACAGAGCCTCCTGCTAAGGGTTTTCTTTCCTTCCAAATTACATTACAGATTAGAATCTCAAATGTGTCTGGAAGAGAAAATTGTATTCTGAGACAGGACTCAGGGATGAGAAACCTCCCAAACATCCTAACTCGCAGCTATAACAAATGGGAATTTACTATGCTGTGAAATGAGGGTCCATGCTTCTCTACACCTCTGAAAACTGAGAGAACATTTGTATTTTAAAACCAAACACGGACTACCAAGGGTTTTGTTTCTACTGTACTGCCCAAAAGCAGCTGTTAAAATGCTTTAATACCTCACAATGCCTGGTTTCACTCGCCGCATTCTCTGGAAAGTGACAAACCTTATAAAGGAATTGTCCTGGGGAAAAAAGCCCTCCTCCATGTGCTTGCCTTTAAGTGGCTTCTGAAGAGGATACCTCTAGTTGAGAAACTTCTAGCACTCACGCAGAGGTGACCCGCATGAAGAACTGGCTGCCTGATTAACTATTAACTACCTCTCAATAGGATTAGATAATTAAAGACATTGATGACCATTAATTAGGAGGAGGGCACCTTAATTTGTCACTTGATAGGGCCCTTTCAATGATTTATAGGTTAGGGCTACTTGCAATTGTGAAGGGGAGGGGGTAGTGAAGAGAGAGAACCCTTAAGTTACCTTATCAAGTGGCCAGCTAAAAAGGGCAGAGGGTCAAATAAGGGCCAAAGTGGTCACTTAAGGGTGAAGTCCCAAACACCAAAGCAGTGCCAAGCCACATTGACCAGCATTTGGTGATGGAGTAAAAAATATGCTAATTTATTGGTGGCAATTCTCCCTTTTTATGGTTTCAAGCAGTTAAGACAAGTGGCCTGCTTAAGAGCTTTTCATTTGAAAAGAGATTAAACAAAATGGTTTGTCAGGGATGCTTGGCTGTTTTATGTCTTTGTTAAAAAAAAAAAAAAAAAAAAATTTGCCCAGACTGTACGGATGACTATTGCATCACCCTGAAAGCCATCTTCCATCTCCAAGCATTACTTGGTTAATAAATACATCAGCTCTAATTGCTTAATAGTGCTATGTTCATTTGCTCTTTAGCAAGATTAAAATGAAATACGTCTTTTGTGTAACTGCCTTCTATCAGGACTGCCTGCATAAAGGTCACGGAAAAAAGTTTAAATTTAGTAGGAAATTTACTTAAGGACATTAGTGTAAATGATACTGTGTTTAAAATGACATAAAAGAGCGAAAGGTGATTTCAGTAATGCAAAGAAAATGGTTTCTGAATACTGATAAGGACACTTATCCCCCATACCACACACAATTTTAGGCAACATTATACATTAAAATCCCTCTACTGGGGTAATAACATGTAGCTACTTTCCCACCCACTAACACAAGTAAGAGCAAGTCATTAACATTTAATTAAATATGCTCCTGACATCCTTAGAAACATGTCATGCTTTGTTATCGAAGGTTGTGGCCTACTTTCTATGTACATTTTAAACCAAAATAAAGTATTTATAGCAGACCGATTCAGCGCAGCAAACGAGACATTTTTAATTAGAAGGCATATTACAGTATTTTATAAAGCCTTTCCCAACAGCAAAGCCAGAACGAAATGAATTGACATCATCTGATGCATATTTTATGTATTTCAACAAAACGAAACATAAGAGATGGGATTAGCTCCACCTTTTGGGTTCTAAACAGTGAAACAACGTTTCTCTTACCTCGATGGTGAACTGCTTCCTTTTTAATCTAAAAGCAAGGTCCTTGGTGTCTGACACATCACAGATCAAGCTATTAAGCCGAGGAATCTGATGTACATGAACCAAACCTTGTGGAAAGAAAGAGTAAAGGAGGGGGGAAGGAGAAAAAAAAAAATTAAGGAAACGCTGTCATCCAGATGCATAAATTAGAGTCTTAGAGCAGAATTCTGTATATTTACACACACTCATCCTCCCCTTTTTAAACTGGAGCTTACTACCAGGAGCAATGAAGCAAACGGCGCGATTATGCTCAAGTAATCAAGCAGAATAAGATAAACAGAAATCCTTGTGCGAGGAAAACTAATTGCACTTTGGTACAGGAGTACAGATGTAAAGAGCCATCTTAATACTTGTCAAAACTACAGCCGGTTTGTGTGTGATTTCCCCTCGTATTTACAGTAAGCAAATATGGCTATCACCTTGCACGCTGCCCACGGCACCACGGAGTGATCTTTATTTTATTAAATGCACCAGTAAGCAGCCAGCAAAACAAGGCTTATGGGTTACTGATAACCACTGAAGCTCTAATGAGAACTCCTTCCTTTCCTGCCCCGAAAACCACCTGGGAAAAAAAAAAAAAAAAAAAAAAGAAAGTTTCTGGGGAATCCCGGTTCAGGTGATGCTTTTTAATGATTTTTAACCCCCGTGCCGCCCCAGAAGAAATAAATTTTCCTCCTGCAGGAGGCTTCTGGAGCTGCTCAGATGTTTTTAGCAGTGCGAGGTGCACTGCAAGCTCTGCGTTCTGTCAGCGGCAAGTCAAGCTGATTTTTTCTGACAAGGACGCTGGATGGTTTTTGTGCAGCCTAATATAGTCTCTGAACAACCTAAGGGGGATTTTCTACGTCTGAAAACCAGGAAAATTCTACAGGGCTTCTCAATTACTGCCCTATATTTGCTATTCATAAAGCCAGCCTCTAAATGGAAATACTGAACATTTAGAAAAGGTACCTGACTTCCAAACGGCAGCTGTGAGAAAATCCCCAAACATTAAACCCCTTATTTCAAATAAGGCAAGTATTTTTTCAGGCATTTATTTTTTTTTTTTTAGAGTTTCCTAAAACTGAAACACTTTAAAAAGCAGCATTTTTATGGGCACTAATTACAAAAATTGTCAAGAATATTAGAAAAGTGTTATTGCAATTTTAAACCTTCTGTCCCTGCCTCCCGTCCAGTGAATTAGAAGAATTATTTCTTAGGTTTTTGAGTACAAAATCTAATTATTACGTATAGGAACAGCAGGTTGCTTATATACAGTACATAACAGGGTTGCTTATATACAGTATCCCAAACATTTTCATTTAGGGGTAATCCATATAATTCTTTTGTTATTTTGTGGCTTTTCAAACATTTAAATTTGCAGGCAGCTTAATAAAATGATTAAGGAGGTTTCATTAAATAATGCAATAACACAAACTTCTCGTGAGTAACGTCAAAATCTTTCATTATCTGCAGTAAATAAATACCTTAAAATACGTTCTTAGGCAAAAAGAATCCACAAAGTTAAAGTCATTAGAAACACCTCTTTTCAGACTGGCAAATTAAGGTTGTGCAAATCTCAAAAGCTATGTATACTGGCACATAATTTGTGTTAAATAGCACCAGAAATGGCTTAGCGTACATTTTTAGAGGAAACCAAGAAATAACTGCTAAAACAAACATTGTCCTAAAGGATCTCTTCAGTAATGAAAAAAGGAGCATTAAATTGACAGAATTATGCTAGCATAAACAAAGGCCATATCACGATTATACAGTTGGAAAAATAATTAGGCAAATTATTCCAGCTTTTGTTCACGGTTCCTTTTTCATTCACCTTTTTTTTCCAGATAGTGAAATGTGCACCACTTTCACAGTCAGAAAGATTTTTCTCTGATTTATTAATTACAGCTTGCATACACACAGTGGTGTCTCAACACCATCTTTGCTTTTTTTTTTTCTGTGTACTCCATGCATTCTGCTAGGGAAAACACTGCCACTGTCATGTGTTTACAGCAGATTTCAGATAAGCAGTTTACTTTCAGCTAAAGGTTTCCATGGAACTACAGTAATATCACAATAATAAGAGCTGTAATTTATGCACAGTCTGAGCAGTGCACTGGATTAGCTAAAACTGTTATTCACTGCTCTGGCTGTGCACAACTTCTAATATTATTTTAAAAACATAAACAGTTCTGCTGCAACAGCTGACAAAAACCTTTGGGGAACAAAATGCAAGGTTGAGCACCATTCCCATTTTGAAGATAAAACACTTGAAAGGCTACATGACTTTGTACCAAAATCAGTTTCATATTTTACATTTCCTTAAAAGTGCAAGCGCTGCACCCTATAGCTGAGAAAACAGAACATTATCGTTCAGCACATAATTCAGCAGTTTATTCACCTTACTAACTAAAATACATGTTTTCCCGTGTTCTCAATTTAAAACTTGGCAGATCAGAAAGTATTGATTTCATGACAAGTTCAGCTCGCTGGTCAGATGATTGCCAAGCCTCCCCTGCATGTGAATTCCCCAAAGCCTGCCTGGTGAGATGTACATCTGATTGAGCCATGCCTCAGTAATGCAGCTTGACAACATGCAAGGAGTTGCCATGTTTCCTTTGCAGCCTTAATGCACTTTGCTGAAAATTTCCCTAACTCAAGGCTGCTTAGGCAAGGGGAAACATTTAAGAGGTATAATTCCAAAATGAAATCAAACGCTGCTTTGGAGCAGATACCCAACTGGAGGGCAAGCTGCTAAGTGCCCTAGAAACACCCAGGGCAGGCTTTTTGCCTTGCTGGAGATGGAACTCACCGTGGTAATCCTTGTACAATGGATTGGTTTCTCTCTCAGAGCCAATAAATGATTCAAGACCAACCACCATATCTGACAAGTTTGTTACACGTTCCATAATTGCTTTATTCTGTAAGACATGGAAACAAAATACACATCCTACGTGATGAAAAAGGTAATTAATGTTCACAGAGCAAGCCTTGGTCTTCTCGATGACAAAAATGTGAGGGGAAAATAGGTCATCAATACTTAGAAATTATGTTAGAAATCTTTTTTCTTAAAAAAAAAAAAAGACTTCAAGTATGTGTCTTAAGAAAACAAATATTTGACAAGGATAAACCATGAAAGGGCTAACTGAGCACTAAATTAACATTTCCCTAAATCTTCCCAACAAGCATTTGCTCACATCAGCAATATTTACAAGCCATGTGTTAGGCTTATCTCTCATTGATTTCTGCCGTGAGTCTGATGCCCAGTTTTTGTTTGGGTTCTGAAAACCTTGGTTTTTAACACGCTTAGGCATATCATCTCTAATATTTTGAGCAAGCAGAGCCCACATAATTATTCATTTTGGCTATCAGTGGAACATGGAAAACTCAATGCTAATTTCTCAGCATTTTTCCTTCTAAAAGTTTCTCTCTGCACAACACATGACTCTAAAGCTTCAATCAGCATTACCATTTCTCAATATATTTGTGATTTTTTAGGTGTTGCCTGATGTCTTGTTCTACAATGTACATGCCTTAAATTAGCTGTTTTCCACATGGTTTTCTTTACTCGATTTTATACAGCAGAAAGAGACATTCAAAGGTCACAACAGAGATCTTTAGAGGAAAGTCAGAAAAAGTTCTTAAATGCTTTGATGATGTCAGTATTTAATGAGGAAAAAAAAAGGCAAAGATAAGAAATAGTTATCTTAATAGTTATAACACTTGTTCTTGGTGGTTGTAGGTGCTACATTCATCAAACCTTCAGGGGTAGCAAGACTAATCATCTCAAAATACACATTACAATTATAAGGAATTAGCTCTGCAGTTCCAGGTTATAGTTTGGTATTTTTCATTAAAGTATTTTGTACATTCTGCACTTCTTTCATAAACTATATGACTTCTGCTTATTCTGAAAGGTAAATTTAAATACTGGCAAACTATTCCATAATAGCAATCTATCAATGAGGAGCAGAGGCACTAAAACATCCCCAGACATGTTAGAATAGTCCATGCATTGTACTGACATTCAGGTTTATTAAAATGGTGATCAACCTCCCAACTGCTCCCATGAACCAACATTTCAATAACCATTATTTTCTAGCCGCAGAGAAGCTTACAGAGCAGACACCAAAGGTGATAATTTCCTGCTCCTGTCAAAGAATAAAGGGAATTCTTTTTCCTGACCTCTACATGAAGTTGTGGTCTGTCTGGGACAGCCCAATCTGCTCAGGTCACCAGCCCTAAATCCACAGATCCCATGGCACCTTCACACCCCCTCCCTTCCCCACCTTCTGGGCCAGATGGCATCAAATCCTGGGGAGGGGTCTCTCTTCAAAGCCTCTTGTGCACAGGCCAAGAGCATCCATCCCCGTGGAGTCAGGGAACTTCCATTTTACCCACAAATCTAACCATGGAGAATGATAAAGTGGTGTGATCCTACAGAATTTCCTTTCTTAGGAACAACATCAGTGATGTGAGGTAAAAGGACACTGCCCACACACCAATCCCTACACCTCGCCGTTGTATCTGCCCCTGAAATTGTAAAGCTGGCTTGCAAATCATTTCCTCTTCTAGGAAGAGAGAGACAATACATTATATTTTAATGGAATCTTTATTCTAGGGGGGCAATCACATAAAGATGGTGTAAATCTAAATCTAAAGTCAGTGACCTCTGAAATCCCACGGCCATCTTTTGTCAGCTCTTCAGGAGGCTGATGCTATTTGTGTAAGTAAGAAACAAAAAACTTTTAAATAAATAAATAGACACTGATGATTCCTGGAAAGAAAGCTAAACTCCTGATACAGAAAAAAAAATATCCTATTCTTTGAAAAAAAACATTTGCTGTCCGTTGATGTTTTCGCTTGCTAGTTTTGACAACAATGGGTCACAAAAACTGTGGAAAGAAAGGTGCTCAACCATCAGCAACATACCCCCACCACTGACAGTCCTGCAAATCACAGAGAATAGCATCCTCCTATTGGGTTTTAATTCAAAATTAAGATTCAGGTGAGGGACAGCACCTCAAAATTTGCCTAACATGTTGGGTTTCAGCTCTTCCTCTGCAAGGGTTTGCTTTCCTAAGTGGTGCTCTCTTCGCCCACGCTGATTTTGTTTTTGTTTTTGAAGTGTGTCAAAATATTCCCCTGGCTTAATGCAGTGTATCTCGGGAAATATTTTGCACAGTGAATGGCCACACCAAACAGACATTTGCTTATGTGGCATTGTTGCCATAGATCTGTATCTATCATGTATTTTCTAGTTTGCAGCGTTCAGCACATTAATGCCCAATCAAAGCTGACGTCAGCACACAGATAGTTGTGATGTATGGCACACTGACATAAACACACAAATCATGTTGCCCCATCTGGGCTGGAAAATTTAACAGAGCTCCAGATCTTCCTCCAGCCCCATACAAATATACCTCCTGCTTCTGGCATAAACTTGGCAGCTCTGGAGGGGAGCCAGGACATGGTTAGGAGGGAAGCCAGGAATGGTGAGATTCAGGGAAAGAGTTTGTTGGCAGCTAGAAGAGGTATTGTTTTAAATTATACTAAAAAAGAAAAAAAAAAGAAAAGAAAAAAAAACCAACCCAAAAAACCAGTCTTGGAAAGTTTTCAGTCTTGCTAGATGTGCTGCAGTTTTTATAAATTAGTTAGTTCAGCCAAAATATAATTATTCTAACAACATGGTAGCAATCCTGTTGTGCAGGCTGGGCTGGGCATCCATTCTATATCATACTTTGTGCTACTGTTTGAGACAGACATTTTCTTTTAAGTGCAAACTTGCAATATTTGGGTTCAACCAAAGTGTACTTTCAAAACATGTCAAGAAAATCCACGTAGCGAGCTGGCTCTGAAATAGGAACTGCACACGTGTTTAGGCAGCTTTGGGCAAAGGCAATTATGGAAAAAGATTGCTTTGTCTTACTAATTTATTTTCAGAAGGTGCATAGCTTTGAGCAATTATTTGTGCAATAATTTGATCAATTATCTTATATAGTGTTTAAAAATATTCATTTACAACAAAAGCTGTTTAAAATGCATCGTGTTCTGTATGGGACTCCACCAACAGAAATTCATGCACAGCCCGTGTGCTCAAACTTACACACTGAAATTAATACTGAGTCTTTCTACTGGATTGAGTTCTCAATGCACGACAATTTTATCATTACTACTATTAATCAAATCAATCTTGGTTCATCTGGATTCTGTATTAGGAAAAAAATCTGTCTTTTCTCCTCTGCTCTAATTTCTAGCTCTCCTCTGATTTCCTGTCAAAATTTTTCCAACACCCAAAATCCCTCCTCTCGTTTTGTCAGTTTCTAAAAAATTAAAAACCTCACAACATTCCTGAAATGAAAGTATTTAAATCCACAGTCCTTGCACTGCATAAGTAAAGAAAAGTCAGGGAGTGGAAATTTTTCTTAGAACAGCCTCAACTTTTCTACATAGTACATATAAACAATCTCAAAATTTAAAAGGAAAATAAGACACTCAAGACACTCATATTAATGATTTACAACGAGATAAAATTATCACCTATAAATATACTTGAATTACATGGACTTTTTGCATATATTTGCATTCTTATTCTGATTAGTACATGAACATAATTTTAACATGGACTTACACACTGCATTGAAAATAAGGTATTTTAAGAGCACATCTCTTTTCAGAGAGACATTAGGCCTATATTTTGGTAGAGGGCTACTTCTGTACCTTTACATTCTGGTAATAGAATCCCCCTCACTGGTTTTATTTTTTTTTAATCATTTAATTAAGAATTAATAAATTAAATCCTATTTCAACTTCATCACCTAAAACACTACTTACAAATATTGTTTGTACTGAGACAAAACCCGGTTTAAGTATTTTGTATGACAGCAAAGAGGAATTCAGATACTTCTCCCAAGCCCAGGTAAAATTTTAATTGGAGGCAACAATCTCTGTTGTTACCAACAGGTGAATCCAGAAATCCTGACACTTCATTTGAAAGAAAGTCTCAATAATAAACACCAAGCAAGTTCATGCCAAATAATAATCTTAAGAAATTAAAGCAAAATTTGGTGTGTGAAGTATCAAGAAAAGCTAAAAAATTGGTTGTTTTTTTTCCTAAATTCTGTTACATTCTGCCATAAAACTGAAGTAAGCTTAGCAGCATAATGGAGACAGCCAAATTGAACTAAAAAGAAACAGCGGTTGGATGTTCAATAAATTAAATAATCCATGATATATTTGAGAGATTATCACACAATGATGTGGTAATGACTTCACAATACACAAATATTTACCACTTGTCATTACTACTTCATCTCCAAAGGATTTTACATTGGAAATATAAATTATTAAGAAACATGGCTTAAATATTTATGACCATTTGTTAATAATTACTGCTCAAGAAAAATTCAGAATTACCCATACATGTTCTTTTGGTAAAAGAAGTTAGGGAATGCCCCCTTGTATTAGTTTTAAAGAGAGATCCAGTTTGTGCACTTATTATCATTATTATTCACAAATAATAATAGGATAATAGCAGGATTCAATGTATTAATGTATTATTATTATTACAAATCCTCAAAATAAATGATTAATAACTGCTCTGCCAAAAAGTGTTATTTGATAATTAATAGACTGCAAAGTATAAAATTCTATAAATCTTCCAATTCCAAACTGATTAGGTGTGTTTGCACACAGCAAATTTCCTAACTGAATGCTGAATTTTGGATCTAAAATGAATGCACACTCAGGCCATGGGAATACAAAATGACCGTTAACAAATTTTGGTGTGCAGAAATCCGTACCAATCTCACAAAAAAACTGAACACAACTGCCATGTCTTTGCTGGAAGACTCAAGAAATAAGCTTAGAGGATTTGCTACAAAGCACAACACTTTCAGTGATGAGAAATCCACACCTGGGGATTCTGACTGATTTGGAATCTTCTTTTACCTTTGAAGACCCTTACTGACTATAATAAAACTTATTATAGGTATAATATCCTGTATGGATGAAACAAGAGAAACACTGAGTTTGGTTGACTTGCTTGGAGGTAAAATAACATTACTATATAATATAGTAATTATATAATCTATATCTTTATATATATAAAGATAATATATTTATGTATATAATATTATATATAGTAATAGAGAATATAAAAATATATGCATTATGTATATATTATTGTATATCATATATAATTACTATCTAATATTAATATAGCTAAATAACATAGCTAGTTACATTAGCTAATTTAAAGCAGTAAAGAATATCTTTGAAAAATTTTATACAAGTTGCAGAAGCAAAGAAAGGACAAGTAGTGAAGACAAGAGCAGGCAATTATAGATGCAACATACTCATAAAAATGGGAAGAGAGTAACAAAGCATCTGTTGGTCAATATGTTACACAACAAATTAATTCCAGATTTTGGTTGTTCTCTTAAGGTTGCTTTTAATAACATTTGTTGTGATAGTTGTCTCTGCTAGTGTTTTTGAATATTACCATAAAATGTCAGATGGAGGTGGATGACACTGTAGACAGTGAATTTTGATAATTTTTCAGGAAGAATAACGAGCCAGAAAATAAAAGGAAATATTACACACTTAAAAAAAAAAAAAAGAACAAACCCAAACAAAAACAACCAATCAACCAAAAAAAACCCACCAAAAAACCCCAAAAAACCCCAAGAAATAAACTTTGGATCTTCACTGAAGATGGACTTGTGCATTACTTGAGCCATGAAAACACCCAAGGCCAGCAAACCCTGGCATCTTACAAAATCAGAAATATGTCTATTCTGCAATTGAAGGGCAGACCCAAAGGCCACCAGTGAAATGAGAGCTCACTGAACAGAGATAAATTAAGCAAGTCAAGAACAGTTGCTGCAGCAGCCTAAAAAAGATGAACCAAGTCGAGTAGCTTAAATCACATGTTCCATCTGTTGATCTCCAAGCGCCTCACAAAAGACAGGCAAGGGCTGCAATTCCTCATTTCCAAGTCAGGAACAAGCACAGAGGTGTGGTGTGAGCTGGCCAAAGCCAAAAGGCAGCCAAGAGTGAGCTGGGATCCCAGCTCAGCCTCCCACTGCAGCTCTGCCTGCCCCCCTCCTCTGCTTCAGGAGGCGCATCCTTGGATTTGGGGCAAAACATCAAGAAGATGGGGTGGGAGTGGAAGCCCAGAAAGCTGAAAATCCTGTTATTGTCTGGCTGAAGGAGGTGACAGATGTGCAGTGTGTTAAAGGGTGACACTTTTTGAGCTGAGCCCTGCCCAGTGCTTTTCTCTTCTCTTTCCTCAGCATTCTGTGACTGAAAGCACGGGCTGCAGGTGACTGTGAGTGGTTCTGGGGCACGGGGCTCTTGCACAAGTCCTGCTGCACTGAGGAGATGAAATAAATCTGGTAGAGCCCTTCTTCCATGCAGGAAAGAAAGGAAGCAGTACAAGAATGAAGAAATCAGTGCAAGATGTGGGCTAAGATGAGGCCAGCACCTCCCCTGAACACTATCTGGTTTTCACTAAGGAGATTGTCTCACTGTTATAAAAGCATATAATTAGGAACCTATAGGTTATTTCTTGTCTTTGAGCACTGAAAAAATGAACCGATCATTTGAGCAGATTCCTCTAGAAAACTGAACACAGAAAATATGCCGTGCTACAAGTTAGTCATAGAGCAGTATAAAACAGAGATGCAAAAGCAGTCTGAAGAGTGAGTCACGTCACAAAAGAGCCACAACAAAACTGCCAAAATTACATATTTGAAACCAACTGGCTTAACTAAAATCCTATGACTCCATTGGGAGTCATTCATTATAAGAAAAAGGTTCAGGAATTCCTTTTGTTGCCATTTTGCCTGGAAAAAAAAAAAAGTCATTGCAGTTTTCTTACCAATTTAGAAAGGCTAACACTCACTGCAACTTTAATTTTTTAAACAGTGAATCTCATTTTATTCCCAGGTGACCAAAAAGAACCTGCACTATCACTTCAATTAACAGCACACCAGCCTCAAAAGGAACACCTAACTGGCGTTGATAACCAAGTGGCGAGACTCTGAAATATAAAAACCATTTAAAAAACTAATCCCTTATCCAGTACAAAATTATAGGCTGTCATCAGGAGCAGGCTGGCAGAGCTGGGTCCAGATGGGAAACTGGCTGGGCGATGAGGAGAGGTAGGGTGGAAATGATGGGTGGGCTGGAAAGGAAGGGGACCCAAGGAAAGACATGACTGCTCCCTCTGCTGGCAAGGGCCTCCCCGGCTTTAATTTTTAACTAATGAGTAGGCATTTCTTTAATTATTTAGGATCTAGCCAATAAATAATGCAGAGTGCTCCTTCCTCAGTCTGTTGCTGTGTGTTTGCACATTTTTGAACTTATGGTGCCCTATTTCTCTAGAATAATTTGCCACGGAATTAGGGCTCAGATGGATGTCTAATGGAGAGTCCCAGGCTTTCGTATTTTAATTCTTCGCAAAATGAAAAGCAAAATTAGGCTGTTTAACCTTCAAAATATTATATTTTACAATGTGTACTCGTTTCATATTTAATTCACACATTTCACAATATTGGCACAAATTGCTTGTCATATCTTACTCTAACAAGGACTCCTTTATGTAGCAGTAAGATGCTATAAAATTAAATATTCTGCAAAACAAACATACCAAATGACACGTCATACCAAAAATGTATCCTTCTTCCATGAGTAAAATCCATGAGCGGTGAATTCAGTGACAATGTTCGTATTAAAACTGAATTAAAAGATGAAGATAAGCCACTCATGACTTGATTTGTGATAGAAATTAATAGCTGCAGTAAGAACATTTAGAAAAAAATCTGTTCTAAGATTTTGGCCTACAACCAGAAGCTCCCAGAACAGGAGGGATCAGCTTTTTTTGCCCACTGTTCTCATCTGAATCCTGGCTGCAAAGCTACTCCAGCTCCCAGCTTTCCAGAAGGCTCCATCCCAGGAATCCTCGCCTGCCATTTGGTTTGCTGATTTTAATCTCCCAGGACTTTCTTACAGTGGCTCCACTATGCTGAACTGGCACTTGCTCCTAGAAGTGAGTTATTATTAAACTTGTAGGTCAATTGTGGCACTAACAACTCTTTGGAAGCTTTCAGCCACGGTGTACAATTTGCTGGTCTAATTAAATATTAATTCTAAGTGTTACATTCTGTGGCTAAGAGCTTTTATTTTCCATCATCAGTCTGGAAGAGAAAGAGGTTACAAGGCTAATTTAATTTTTTTTTTCTTCCCCCCTAGCATTAAAGCTTAACTACACAGGCACAAAAACATCATTAAAGATGCAGTATTCCTTTTTATTATGATTATGTTCTAATTAATAGAGAATGTCTAAACAAAAAGAGGTAGAACTGGATTCTGAAATTTCAGGATTTTTAAACAACACCAAAAGTTCCCATCAAAATGTTCCTAAGCGCACGTTGCACATGAGCTCAATATTTGGTTCTGTGAAAATCACTTAAGATGGAAATCTTAATGGAAATAAAATGGACACATGCAAGGATTTAAATGTAAAATAGTTTTACACGAAATTTTTGTTCTGATTCTGTAACAGAAGAGCTAAGCCCTATATTTAATGCTGGTCACGGGGCTTTTTCTTTTTTTTTCTTTTTTTTCTTCAAGAACCTGAACTTAAGCAAAAAAACCCAAAAAACTGCCTTGGAAAAAAAAAAAATTGCTATCTTCCATTTTCTAAAAGAATTACTTGCTTAAAGCAATAACTCCTTTGCCCTGTATTATTTGAAGTCACTCTTTTAATCTTTACTTCTCAGTGTCCAAATGGGCTCAATAGATGAGCCTCCTCCCTTCTGCTTCCATAACAGTTGTGTCCATGTCTGGACACTGGGCATTATATTAACTGCTTAGTCCAGTAGCCAAAAGATTCCATATGCTTGAACAGATGACTATCTCCATACTGTGATGGGATATTTACTGTTTAGCTCTAATGCTGTAGTTCAAAGACTTGGTGCTAAACCTTACCTGATTTTCATAGGTGCATTTTCAGTTTATACACCTAAAATGTAAAATAAAATTGCCACCTTGCATGTGCTCCTGCACTTCTCCAGTTTATCATGTGCATTTTGGGAAAGAGTTGTTTTTTTTTTTTTAATTAAAGAGAGATGTGTATATAGTGTCCTTCTAAAAAGTAAAATTTATTAAAATGACAAGGCTGTTTTAGGCATGCCACTTCAACAAACAGCGTGACTATTCACCATAATGGAGTTAATTTTGTTAACAGACAAGTAATACGTAGGGACAAAAACATACTTCAGATGTATATTGTATTTGTTTTTGAAATGGGGAGTTGTTACCAAATCAGAAGTGGTAATGCTAGAACACAGCCTGCTGGCAACCAAAATCTGATTCTATGAAACCACATAATACTTTTATTTCTTCCACAGCGTGGTTAGCAAAATATCATCAGCAATAAGAAAAAGTAAAAAAAAAAAAAACAAAACAATTGTTTCCCAAATTAAATTTTGAATAGGACACTTCCCTGAGTTTCCTACTCAGTCAGAATTTTAAAGATAGTTTTATGAATGTCTAAAAACCAAAACACTCATACCCTACAAATATGTGGATAACCCAAAATACCTGTCATAAACTTACAACTCTTGATACTTATTTCTACAGCTGTTAAAATCTATGTCTCACATACAACAAAAAGCAACATGCAGCATTAAAAAGCAAGTAAAAAAAAATACAGAAAAATATTAAGACCATTTCATCTTTATGGTTTCTATTTTGCAGAGAAATTTGAAAGCTTCCTTAATTATGATATAAACCCCATATGATGTTGGATCTCAATGCAAATCTTTGTGCAGCTACCTCATCAAATACATTTGGAGGTTATTCAGCACTTTACACCAGTGAACTCTCAGGAGTGAGAGCTCTAAGGTAGGCAATCACTCTTAGTTCTTGTCATAGGAATAAAGATTTCAAACTGTGAGAAATTCACCAGCTCTAGGAGTTCACATCTTATGATCCTATATTAGCAATGGATTCTTGACTTTGAGTTTAGCTGCTAAATCACTCAGTGTGAACACAAAAGGCTTGGGATGTGAAAAGGCTTGTTTCTGAATTTTTCTACACTGGAACCTACAGTAACTTCTGCACTTGGGTGAATTCAAAATATTAATATTGTAGGAAATTAATTTTTTAACCTACTGGATGAAATAATGAAAACACCTTGCTAAACAGGACTGCAGACTCTGAGGACAGGCTCTGTAAGAAGAGTTATTCATACTGACTTTTCATTAGTCAATTAATTTCCCTTGGTACGTGCTGACTAATATGGTTTTTAGTCCTTAGCAGCAATACCAGCTTGGAGTTCAAAATAAAGGATGGCTTTAACAAGTGCTATGCTTTCCCCATTGAATACAATAATCTACTCCAAAAAATCTACTACTACTTAAGAGATACAAAACTGGGAAGGACAGGAATAGAATTAAAAACATTCCTTAGTATTTTGAGGCAAAGATGTTCTTGGATTTTCCAATGATTTCTAGTAATTAAAGAAGAAAAATACAACAGGAAAATATTTTAAATTCTAATTTAGGAGTTTTCCATTACAGACCAGTGACATTAAAGTCCTTTCATTCACACAACTGCACAATAATTCTTTTTCTAAATTTAGGTAGTTAAATGCACTGATTATCAAAACACAGAAAAAGAATTCTTACTTGTTTTTATAATATTCCTTAAACTTGGAAATTGTAACAACAAATGAAATGACTCTTCAGGCTGCCCTCCTTGATCAATGCTAGATTTTAAAAATGGAAGTAATTTTCCCTTTTCAAATGTACCATATGATTTCTTAGGCACAATGCATTTTCAAGAAGCAGTAGGAAGACTTGAAAAATAACCTTCCATCAACTATTTTAATCACACTTGTAAGTAGCTCAATATTTATTACCTGACAGACAGTGTAAGATAAGAGGATGTTCAATCAGTAGAAAATATCAATCAAGTAAAAACTTGTCACACATCCCCGGAATAAAATTCATAACTGGATAAGATTTTTGTGTCATTTTCTTGAAACCCTCTTCCAGAATAGCGAATTCTTATTTTTGCGGTTGAGAAAAGAGAATTTCCTTTTTTCTTCATGCACCCTTTGCCCTAGAAGTTCCATCAATAAAACCCAAAAATCCCTGTGCTTTAGTGGACTACAATTTTTTTCCAGCTCTTCTGGAAAAACTCCACACACAAACAGACTTTTTTTGCAAACTTGTGTCTCTTACCAAAATACAGTCTTACAGGACATCATGAGCTGTCCCATCAGCTTGAATTAATGAGCATTATCTTTGGATAAATGCAATTCCAAGTTATTGAATCTAAGACAATGGATTGCTGGAATAATGTAGGAGCCACATTGGTGCATTTGTATCATAAAGGGAAAAACATGAAGAACAAAATCACTATTTAATGCTCTGCAATCACTGAAGAGTCGAACCAGAAATGAGAATTTAGGGAAAGTGAACAAACAATAATAGCATTACTGTTTATCCAAAAAGGTGACTGTTGAGAAACAGATTAAGAAGACAGCAGGAGAAAAACTGCAAACCAGAATACAGAAAATTTTAAATAGGGAGGATCAATTTAATGTCTCACCAGCCAAAAAAAAAAAAAAAAGGATAATATATGAAAGGTAAAGGCAAAATTAAACTTTCTGAAAAAGAAAGAAACCAGGTAGATCAATTTGTGTACTCCCTGTCACAGTACAACATCCAAAGTATTTGGCAAAATACAGGAAAGAAAACTATTAAAAAAAAAAAGGCATTATTAATATACTTCATATAATAACACCAGAATTAGTCTGGGCTGAAAAGACATTGCCCCTGTCAAAAATCGGTACCACCAATTGTTTTATTTCTTCTTCACTGGAGTAACTAGTACTGGAGATTGACAGAGACAAGATAAGTTATGCCACTACCAAAAATATACTTTTTCATGACAAAGCAGGTAAAGACAAAGCTATTTTTTTGTATCTGCCCTCCAGACAAAACTTTGATTAAATGTGATTTTGAACTTACATGTCCTCCACGAAAATTACACATGTGAAGAATTTACATGGAGGCCACCCAATTTATTTAGTTAGGGGCTGAACTACGACCTGGGAAGCAGAGGAACTATTAGAGCAGTACTAGAGCAGTTCAGGGGAAAAAAAAAAAAAGGGGAATTTACTACATCTTCAGGGAAACTGTGTGAATTCTCTACGTGTTCAGTGCACCCACTCAATGATTTGACAGATAGAGCGCACGCTGGAACCGGCTGACGGAACTAAACATAAACACACTTGGAAATAAAAGACAAAACCTCCCTGTGCTGGGAAGAAGAGAGGTTTCCTTGACTTGGTGAGTGCAGCAGAGAGGAGGGGAGGCGTGCAGCGGGAAGGAGAGCAGCTGCTGCGAGCGCCAGGCAGCTCGGCACATGTTGGGCTGCGCTCTGCAGCATCCCCAATTAACGGTGCCAGGGAGGCTGCACACATGCTCCCAGGGGCTCCCTGACAGGCTGCTTGGAGAGGCCAGCAAGCACACAGCAGGGCTCTGGGAACTCACTCCTGTGGGCTAGGAGGGACCCTCGGCAGCTCTGCTCCTCCTGATGACAGCTCTCTCCACAGCGCCGCGCTTAAAGGCTGCACCAACTTCCACAGTTCCAAAAAAAAAAAAATTTAATGCCCTTGTTTAAGACAGCTAGGCAAAGATTCTGCACATTCAGCACTTTTTTTTTTTTAATTCAGAGTTTTCCAGAACTTACTGTTAAAATTAAAAACTCAGTTATTTAAAAAATGAGGTATAATTTCAATTCTAACTCCCTGGAATTGATATATTTTCTTTTTTCTTCATGCCCTAAAAGTTTCATCAATATAATCAACTTCTCGAGTAAGTTTGAAGCAAACTTCAATTTCTACCTTAGAGACACTTCTGTACTTCTCTAAAATACAAACATTCTTTTTATTGGCATGATATATAAAGAAGACCACGATGGAAATATATCCCAATCATGGACAGGCAATTCCAGTGTGTAAGAAGTAGGATCATAGTTTTTACATTCACAAATTCAATTTCTTGCATTAAATTTAACTGCCCCCCTTTCTGAAGGCAGACTGCCAGCTAATATTTAAAAATAATAAGTAAGGAGGTAGAGGTATATACTGCAAGAGAAATATTCACACACTTTGGCCATAATGGTAAAACTAGAAAATCAACCTTCTTTATTTTTGAAGGATTAATTGCATTGGTATTTAAATAAATAACAACTGCAGGTTTTCAAAGACCTTTAACAAAATGCAGTACGTGTGAGTCATGTACCTACCTAAGCCAGGACTTCATCTATTGATAAACTCACCAACTATGAAAATATTTTGCATAAAATGAGGTTTTATCTAGTACTTTTTTACTATGATCAAATCAAATCTTTCAAATTATAGGCTCTCTGTTCATTTGGAATAATAATATTTTTGCTTTTGTAAGTCACACTCACAGAACAAAAGACTATCTACATTTTTCCTTTTGCTAAAAAAGTTTATTTTCAGAAGATATATTTAAGTCTCTGTATACTAACAGGAACAATGCTGTTAATTGCTTCTGATTTTGCAGTTGGGAAAATGACTCATGCCATAAATGGTTTGCTCCTGGTCCCAAATAAGAGGATATCAGAATTCTAGAGCAAATCTATACCCTTCAAAACAAGATCAGATATCACTATAATGAGCATTTCAGATAAAGACAGCAGACTGAAAAGCCTTGTATTGATACTCCAAAAAGCATTTTGAAAGCACTTTTGGAAGTACATAGACATGTTGGAAAAATGATTGGAAAACAGATTACTATAGATATTTGCTTTTTTACAGTTTCTGAAATTTTGACAATTTTTAAAAAAAGGAATAAGACCAATATTTGGCATAACTGTTCCTAAAATTCAAGTTTTTTGGGTTATTTTCTTGAAACCCTCTTCCAGAATAATGCGTTCCTATTTTTGTGGTTGAGAAAAGAGAATTTCCTTTTTTCTTCATGCACTGTTTGCTCTAGATGTTTCATCAATAAAACCCCCAAAAGCTGTGTGCTTTAGTGGAGTAGTAAATAAAATAATTTTATATTTAGGTCTTTATGGATTTTGCAGCAGGACTCTCCCACAAAAGCAGAAAGCATAAGATACAGACACATTTTAAGTTTACACTTTGAACAAAAAGACTTTAGAAAAGTCCAGAACTGCATTTTTTTTTTTTTACCAGAGGCTTTAAACTTTTGCTAAGTGCTGTGGCAGCTCTGGAAGGCAGCAGCATTCCTACCTGGATGAGGTGAGCAGGCACTGTGATGATGCAGGCTGACAGGGATTTCCTGAGCAGGCCACGCAGAACGTACAGGAATTTGGTCAGGCTCTGAGGATCCGCAGGAGCATCGCTGCAACAAACATCATCACCCCACAAGATGGAACCCAGGCTCTGAATTCCTATCCTCAAAATATTCCTCTGTTTTTTCTGTTGGGGAAAAAAAAATAAAATTACTTTTTAAAGGCTAGGAGGAATACAATTTCTAGAATGCATGTCCATAATTGTGTGTTCTATGTAATCATAGTAATCTCTGTCAATCTTATAAAAATTGCAAATGGAATGGGATTTTTTTTTCACTGCTTAGATACCATGGATAATCTAATAGACACATGGAAATACTGAGAACTACTAATTTGTATTTTTTAACCAGCTAAATATAAGTATACCCTGAAATAAAATCTAGTAACACTAGGACATTTTACATCCTTTCTACTCTCCATCACTGTCTTAAAAGTCATGCAGAAGAGTATTTTCTCCCAGTTCTAAGCCAGCCTGCTGGACTAATCAAACACAATTTCTCCCTCTATTTTCCCCTTTCTGCTGTGTCACTTCCATGACCTGGCTGTTCCATGGTCTGCTTCAGTTGCACGTTTTCTGCTCCTTCTGAGAGAACAAGGTCAGTGCTTTGCTCACCAGCACAGGGGTCTGCCACTGCCTTAGAAGTATCCAAATATCATTTATGTCCCTTTCAACTTCTTCCCACTAAGTTGTAGCCACAGCTGTGGAAAGACAAAGTGTGATAGGGACAGATTGTCCCTTAATGACCCCACCTTGACAGGAGAATTTCTGGTCTGCTTTAGAGGCAGTGGCCAAGATAAAGCTCCTTTTCTGAAGGGACACATGATGAAGTCAAAGTTTTAATTTGTTTATGCAAAGAAAAATGTTATCTCTCAAAATGACAACTCTCATTTCTGCTTGTTTGATGGGACCCTTCCTGGTAGTCTTTGGACAGGATTTTAGGTATATTTGCTATCAATAGCTGAGAGAGAGACAAGGAACTCCCTCATTGAAAGGCTTCCTGCACAAGGGAAGAAAGAAACATTTCTAGAGTTCAGGGTTCATACTTGAAGACCAGCTTTCTTTAATTACACACATACACACACACACACACACATATATATATACTAGTTTTGATGAGTAAAAGCTTGAAGGTACTTCTAACTAGAAAAGTGTTTTGATAAACTGCACTGATGCCTCAGGTTTTAGTTTTTCTCTGTTTCACACTCTGTGCTGCTTTAGTGTGTGGGTCTGGGCTTCACAGGAGGGGATGGTGAGCTCTGTGCACAGAGCAGGGAGACAAAACAATTCCTGTTCCAGCTGGGCACCAAGGACAAATGATGCCAATGTCAGCCCCAGAGCACAAACCCCGTGGGCTGCAGAGAGAAAAACAAGCAGGGTGGGACTGCCTGGGCTAAAGCTGGGATGGGACAATGAACTGCAAGGTGCAAATGGAGCAGAACTGATCCCAGGGAGAGAGCCCGGGAGCGCTCGTGCATTTTGGGGCCATTTTGGGTCATCTTGGGTGCAGCCCTGGCTGGGCTCTGGTGCTGCCCAAGGTGGGTCCATGGAGGAGATCCTGGGAATAAATCCCTGCTTCATTCTTTAGCTCTGCCCAGCCTCTGCTCCAGGGCAGCCTGAACAATGGCATCAGGAGATATTAATTTCCAACATCTGGAATACCCAGCAACTCTCAAGCACAAGCCATGGCTCAGCTTCTCTAGAAATCCAAAGAAAAGGACAAGACAAGACAAGAGGCTGCTCTTTCAAAAGCTTCCTTATCCATGTTGGGTAGGCAGAGCCTGGGTGGTGACACAGGCAGCCCCACATGGCTCTGCTTTTATCCACTTGTGTGTCTCACCCAGGGAGCTGATCTGTCAATTCACCCCCAGTCCCTGTGGAAGCAATCTGTGCTTCAACTCTGGCTTCTTTAGTCTCAGGCTTTGCAGGCTTTTAGGCTTCAGTTACAAAAAGTAAACTTTTTACACCACTGTCTGAAGATCAGGACAACAGTACAGGATAAGACAACACTTCTCTGTCTGGTATCCTCTTGGATCATGTGTTCAGTTTTAAAAAGAATACCAAAAAAGAGAAATTTTTGTCTAATATTCCTCAATTACTTCTGATCAGAGCAGATTCAGGCAGTTCTTCATGTGCACTTAAGCAACAGGAAAAAGAACAATGAGGCATTTAAGAAAATTGTTTTGTCCAGATATCATGGATATTAACCAGGCAGAGAAAGCATTACAGTATTTCAAAATATCAACACAAACACACATAAAACTTACAGAAAGTTCTTAAATGAGAAAAATACATTTTTCTTATGAGGAATATCCATAAGAACAGAATACAGAGGAAAAAACTGTTCTCTCAATGGAGAGAGGATGACAGATGCTTATTTCACAACATCAAATTGTAAGAGTAGTAAAACATAAAGCTATTCAGACACCAGATAATATCAGATGTATTTATTTGGCCAGTAATAGAACTTCTACCAGTATAATTTATTATCTAAAAAGATATATACTAATATACATAATATAGATAAAATTTATTTCTATTTCAGTTTATTCCAAAACTGAAATATAAGAAAAGTGGAAGCATAATGTTCTCCCACAACCAGCCTGCTGTAAAGAGTAGGATAACATTCTTAAAAATGCACCACTAGGTCTTTAATATTCACATTAGCCTGCAAGTTTGGATTTATTTTTTAATTAAAAAAAAAATGTAACTCTTGTAACAGTGTTTGATTTGGCAGCAGAAATTCTGATTATGAAGAATTCAGAAAACCTAACTCCAAGACAACAACAAAATAAATCCCCCCCAACTATTACCCTGAAAGCCTTCAAAGTATACAAAACTAATGTTAGGAAATAGTTGCCTATTAAAGCTCTGGTTTCAAACATGAAAACCCCAAAAGACTGTGAAACAAAGAGGTGCTACTCCATACAACTTAATACCACTATCAATTTGTAAAGGATTCCCACTTAAGGATCAACAGCAGAGTTACTGGGAGGCTTTAGAAAGGCTGCAAACCTGATGCTTGTATTTGTAGCTTCTAGGTAATTCAAACTCTGATTTTCCAAGTATTAACTAATTGTTAACTATTAACTAATGTTAACTGACTATACTAGAGTCAGGTCCTAGAGATGCTTGAGCATTTCATCAAAGGCTACCAAACCTCTCATGGTGGTTTTCACTTATTTTCCCCATTGTGTCAAACCATCTCTCAGCTGGGATGAGTCACATTCTCCTCCTCTTCAAATAAAGGAGAAAATCTAAGTATCATTGGCAAATTGATGTGAAAGCAGCCAAAAATATCTGAAAGTTTTATCAGTCAGGTGCAGGATTATTTGGGGGTGGGGGTACATGCACAAACTTCTCAGAAGCTTTTATCATTATATATGGCAACTATACACAGGTACAGAAGGATACAGGCTGCTCCTTACTCTACAATCTTCACATCTGCCTACTTAAAAAGCACTTTAGAGAGCTCAGGAAATGAAAAGAAATGAAATAGCAAGGAATTGCTCAGAGATTTGGCAAATAAAAGATCCAAGGTGTGTTCCAGGCCACTGCTACATTCAAGTCCGGACACATTTTTAAGAAGTGTGTATTATGCAAGGCCTCCAAATGTATAAAATTTGACTGTACAAAGAAAGATGATGCAAGGGGGAAAGTGGAATATTAAAAGGAAATAATAAAAACCACTCCAGGAAACTGTTTGCCTTACCTCCCTTGAAACAGAAAGAGCTACATGGTGCTAATGGCTTTCTAGATCAATAAACTGGCCTGAAAAGTAACTTTTAAAGTTTCACCTTTGAAATTGATATGTATTATTGAGCAAAAATAGGCTGTTAGATTCATCTCAGTTAAAGTTCAGGTTTTGTTAGATTCATCTCAGTTAAAGTTCAGGTTTTGTTCTGTTGACACTAGTAAGTCATTTTGAAACAATTGACAAAACGCAGAGAAAATAATGATCGGTGATGTTGAATTTTTGCAAGCAAAAAAAACCCACCCAAGTGCTGGCCCTGAAAAACCTTCATTTTCTTTTATGTAAGTGTATGTATAAAGAAAAATGAGTAATAAGAGGCTGATGTCTTGGGCGGGAGGCTGGCTGGAGGCCGGCGGGGTGTTTGTGTCACCCAGGGCTCTGAGGCAGGAGGAGCATCCCTGTGCAGCAGGGGAGGATGACACACATCCCTGTTGCCATGGCTACCGCGGGGAGAGGGGCCTGGCAGCGACCAATGGCCTTCTCCAGGCTGGCACTGCCACCGAGGGGAGGGCAAAACCCTCCCAGACATCTCGGCTGAGCACAAGCACCGACATTTACACACGAGGGCTCGGCGCAGGTAACGCTCCTAAACCCCGCTGGCAGACAGGGAAACAGCCTCCCCTGCACCATCTCCCTGCAAAAATGATTCCCAAGCTATTCCAGCAGATTCAGGCAGTTTTTGATGTGCACTCAAGCAACAGGAAAAAAAGACCTAATATTCCTAAGATATTGAACTTGTATTAAATCATTTCAGGCTCTCCGGAGTCTATGCTAACTGGCTTCTACTGCAGTGGCATTTCTATTGTACAGCAATAATTACCTTTCAATTGAGCATCAATATATATAATTTATTATATGATTTCCATCAGCTCCAAAGGATTGTCGTGTTACTGAATATGACAAAGAATAATTTACAGGGCACTGCTCCAATTAGAAAAGGTCTTGCAGCCTATGTTGTTACACTTAAAGTGTTTTTGATTCCCACTTTTTATATTTTATGAAGAGTACAGAGATTTTTGGAAGGCTGATAAGCTGATTTGTAAATTGAAATAGCATTCTTATTTCTTAACTTCTCTTTTAATGCTCACCACATAAAGATACTGCCATCTAATCAATTAAAAATTCATACCAGCTAAAACAACAATAAAAAACCTGAATGTTCAGAGGTAAATGTTTAAACTCAAGCATCTTGAGCAGATTATGCTAAAGCTATAATTTGAAAAACAAATATTGTAGGTGAAAATGTGTTTCGCTTCTTTCCATTATATTTGGCCATCCATTTATTAACTAATTGCACAGAAAATGCATTTTACTAAGGCTGCCTTACATTTCTTTCTCTTCTACATCTGTAACAGGTAAAAACTCAAAAAACCCCTTAAAACATGAACAACTCTATTTATTTTGCTTGTTTACTTCAGCAACGTCTAGAAACTATTTGTTCCTTCATGATTTGTCCAAGACCTTGTGCAAGAAAAGCAAAAAAAGAATAGTTACAAGATTAAAGAAGAGTGTGAGGGAGTTCAGTACCTGGGGGTGAGAGCCATCAAAGCCCTCCTGGGAAATGATCTTCTGAATGGACTGAAGCAGCCTTGCATAACCACTGTTCATATTCCTGTTGGGAAGAAGAAATATTTCAGTTACACATTTCAATATTCTCCTATATGTCTCTAACAGCTGTATGAAAAATAAACATGAACAGATGCAGCTCTCAGTGCAAGTGTCACATGGAAAAAAGGTGTCAGAAAAGAAAAAAATAACCCAAACTCTTTGAATAAAGTTGACATTATAAGCAGTTGTGATTGCTTCATATTAACTAGTTCAGCGCTCAGACATTTAGTGAAAGCTAAAATCTCTAGGGATTAACATAACTTAATTATGTCAGGCTCACTTACATCTAGAAGATTAATGATTTAATGTATCAACTTAAAGTTGAAACCATTCCAGCCCAGTACTAATCTTCTGTAACTGACAGAGATCTACCCAGTTGTTATTCCAAGTGTACCTAATCAATGCCCCTGATGAACAGGGATGACTTTCTAGGAAAATTTTCATGCATTTTCACAGCTTTATTTGCATGACAGCAAAATTGCGAGGTAGCATTTATTCTGTGTATTGTTTAGAAAATATAACGTTCAGAAAAAATAAACAAAAGCAAGTCAATGGCTAAAAATGGATTTAAGCAGACTTAACACAAAATGAAAGTTCAGCAAATCATCTTGTCAGATTTACAAGCTCTTTGCTTTCAAAGAGCAATTCAGGCGCTCACTTTTAAAAGAGAAATTGTTTGCTTAAATCCCACGGACCACGCAGGGTTAAGTGTCTGGGCCTGATGCAGGTTCCTCATTGCAGCTTAAGCCCTTCCATCTTTTCTGTCTTTGACATTTTCTTCCAGTCTCATCAAGGGTTGATGATTCAAACCCCTTGCTGCCCTTCTTTGGATCTACAAAACGGGTTATTTTGAAAATTTTGCCTTTAAAAATATCCTTGTTTGCTCCATAATTTATGTGTCTGGTAACAGCTCAGGTTGGAAGGCACCTTGAGAGACCACCTGGCCCAAATATTAATGAAATATTATAATTAATATTATTCCCATTACTTTGCTAAGAGTCTAGACTGTTATCCAAATGCATTTTACTGATGAATAAACCCAAACAAACTTGCTTTCATGCTTTGCAACAGGAGAGAATTCAACTTTTCTGAGGAGCATGTAAGCATTGCAATGGTCTGTCCTTTGCAGCACTGCTTCAGCTCAAAAACGTGTGTTTCCTTTAAGAAAACAGTATCCATACAACCTCAACCCCTAAAGATACTGGAGTTATAAACATCTACAATCAAAAAATCATGTGGCCCTAAGAAATTTGAGTTTTGAAACAGTCAATATCAAAAAACATCAAGACATGACCTTTCCCTGATATGAACACAAAGGAAAGTTTCCAAATTAAACTCTGTGTTTGTTTCAGATTTAGTACCCTAGAAGGCTACTGGCTAAACTGATGCACTTGAATAATTTAACACCCTTTATGAAATTCAGACCTGAAAATTAACTGGCAGTGTATGATCTCAACCTGATATTTCATGCATAAAGTCTGCCTTGCTATACAAAAAAAGCAAGTTGAACTTCTCAAGTCCATTACTTTCCCAGTGCTCAGTTGCAAAAAGGAATGGCTATTAAATGTTCCACCTACACTGTGTGGCAGCTGTCAGTTTACAGGGTGAACTTTAGCCCCCCAAAGTAGCCAAAATTCTCTCTCTGTGTCTTTGCATTATCACAACAGATAATATTTTATTTTGTCAGAGAATATACTGCAATAAAAATATTTGCCAATTCCTGATTCATTACTAACTTGTTTTTAAAAGCTAGTGGATAAAAGAAAAAAATAACCAAAGCACTTGCAGCATTAAAGGGCCTCAAAATTAAACCAAAGAAATAAAACAGATCTTCAATTAATCTACCAGAAAGATATTCGCAGCAAAGAAAGAATTTTTAGAAACCATTTGGTGTGTGTGGATTTTTTAAAAATGTCAGAACAGGTGCTTTTCTACCACTTTCTAAAATATTAATGGTTTCCTTGAATTTGACCCATCTTATTTACATAAGAACATGAAGGATATTGTAGAAACACTGTTTATAAAAGCAAGTTGCATTACCCTTCTGGCAATGTTTGTCACAATATTTAAGGAAGGAAATAACATATTTCTTATTTTCCAATTTCTAGTCTTTTTTTGGTTTTGTTGCTAAACACGATTTGATGTTGATAATGAGTTTAAACAATTCCTCCTTTACTCTTTTTTTTCTTTGTTGTTTAGCACTTTAGTAATGGGTAAAGCAGGAGCTGGCAAGAAGGTATCCTGGTTACAACAAAGGCTCTGACTTCTCTGCTGATAGTTTCCAAGCACTTAACAAAGGTGAGGTTATCAAGGGTATGACAAATAGCCTTGTTATGGAAAAGGAGACTCCATTAGGCAAGACAGTCAAACCTGTTTTATCTAAATTTATTGGTAAATCCACCTCTAGATAAATTCATTCTTTTTTCAAATGCAAGGTAAGATTTACAAGTGTTACCGAAAAACCACAACTCAATTATTTTGGTTCCTTTGATTAGCAAACCTTCTTGTTTGGTAATTGCCCTGAAGGAGGGGACTGAAAGCATAGACAGAAGTGTTGCCTGCAGTGCACAGGGCCACCAGAGAGGCTATTCCTGCCTTCCTGCTGGGCGCCAGGACACAGAGCAGCCCGGCAACAACCACTGCAGAGCAGCTGCTGTCAGCACACACCCCTGCAAACCAGCACCAGCACACAACTGCCCTTCCCCAGCATCAGAGGGAGATGAGACAGGGAGGGCTTCTGCCTTCTTCTGCCACCCAACGCCCAGGCACATTTACTGCTTCCCTTAGCAGCACTGGCTTCAGTTAATTTTTAGCATGGGGAAATGAATTTCCATCCACCTTGGGTGATTATCCCCAGAGAACCCCTTGGTCTAATTCAGCCATCCCAGAACTGCAGCAAGGAGAGCAAACACGGCTATTAAATGTTATACCTACACTATACACACAGGTGCCAGTTTATAGGGTGACACTTTGCCCTTCTCTCTATCAAAAAACAGGCACACACACATGTGAAAACACAGGAAACAAAAGGAAGACTGATCCAAATGATGTTGATAACCCCAAAACCTCATTTTTAATTGCAAAGAAAAGATCAGTTTTAATCTTATTAGGCAAAAACAAAAATCACCTTTCTGTCCAAGTCCATAAGGAGACCAAGTGCTTGTGTGGATAGCCAGAGAGGGACATATATATAAATACACATGATTTCTCAAAAGGGCCAAGAGTTTCTGGGCTATATAAATTCCCTGCATCTCTGATCATGCAAGGGAAACTCTGAAATTACCTAAAAAAATACATTAGCTATAATTACAGAGACAGATCACTCACTGAGGAACAGGTGAAATAAAATGGATTTATTTTTTTGATTTAATTTCATTTAATTTAGACATCATGACTAATGTGAACTAAAGAATCACAAATACAGGGATGAAAAGGACCTCAATTAGTCTGACAGATGTTTACCTAGCTTGTCCTTAGAAATTTTCAGTGATGGAGATTCTACAATACTCCTGTCTGCAAGGCAACTTCTTGTGCAAATCATTAGAAAAACATCTCCATATTTCCTGCCTGTATTTCCACCATGTCAGCTTTTAACTCTGCTTCCATTTTTCCAAGAACTTCCATTCTCCTTTTTAAGCCTAATATCAGGGACTGTAATTTTGAAAAATTCTTCCTTCCCACCTCATCTTAACACTGACCTAGTACAACCTTTTCAAAATAGGGAATCCAAAACCCACTGTGTTTGTGGTCAGAAATAACAACAATCAAAGTTAGAAGACAAATGAGCTACTGTAAAGAAAGAGGCTTACACAGCTCTACATCTCCCACAGATTTCCAAGAGTTTGCTATTTTCAGTGTGGTCTCTGTTCCTCCTTGCCATATATCATGTGGATTTTAGACTGCATTACAATGTTTGGAATGGTGGCTGGCTGTTCTTTGGTACCTGCTTTTACTCCCAGCACCACAATTCCTTCATTTCCTTGGGAGAGGCTTCTTGAAGGAGACCCACGTTGAGGTGGCAGGGAGAGGAAAAGGAGATAAGCTTTCCAAAGGCCACCTTTATCTGATCATCTCCCTCACCTCATCACTCTGTGCTCTACCAATTTGCCAAGAAAATTATATAAATCCAATCTTTCTGTTAGATTTAAACTAAAAAAAAAAAAAAGAGTAGAACTCACGTGGTAAGAATGATGCACTTTTATCAGGCTAGCACACAAGCACAATATCAGCATTGAACAAGGCTTAGAAAATCAAATGCATAAAGTCCATTCCTTATGCTATACTGATGAGTTAATTTGATTTTAATGTAAAATGAACTAATACTTGACAGCCATATAGTTAGTGGATGAGTCACAACATTCTCATTAGCTGGAGAAGAGAAAAGGAGTTAAATTGCTCAGTAACTGTAACAACACTTGCAACATGTCAGATATT
Organism: Fringilla coelebs; assembly: GCF_963513975.1. Classification (NCBI taxonomy): domain Eukaryota; kingdom Metazoa; phylum Chordata; class Aves; order Passeriformes; family Fringillidae; genus Fringilla; species Fringilla coelebs. The sequence goes on along the minus strand of NC_140034.1, from coordinate 58,036,216 downwards.
TTTTGTGTCCATCCTCTATTGCTCTGCTACTAAAAATTAGAAAATATTAACATATGAACAAAGTTGGTTCAAATACTTACACAGAGGGAAGTTCTCTGCTTTGTCCAAAAATTGGGGTTTTTTTACACTATCACAAGAATTTACTTCACAAAGCAGAGACGTTTGATCATGTAACCCAGAACAAATTAGAGAGAGACTTGGCTTTTGCTTTGCTACAGCTCTAAGAAAGGCAGCTCATCCTGCACTTCTTTCATAAATCTGAGGTTTTATATGAATGCACTGCAGTGGAAATCATTCCCAATGAATCCCACACTGCCTCCAGGAGCTGGCCCTATACACAGGGATCTATAAAGCTGGGTATTATATGAATTATATAAATTACACTATCATATAAATATAATAGTGGCTGGACAAAGAAATTGCTGGCCCAGCCTTGATGTTTGACTTGACTTGAAGTGTCTCCAAGAAAGACACAATGGATGTGTGTGTCTACAGGCTAAGATGAGTCTTTGCTACTGTCACTCATTTTCTCTCAGTCTTCCTTAATTCCCTACTGACAGCCATAAACATAATGAGTTATTCATTCCGAGAAGAGCTTGAATAGGAAATGTTTTGTAAGACCTAATTAGCGATTGTAATTTTATTCACAGCATATTGCATTTTCCTTAGGTGAAGCTGTAGGATGAAAGAAGTAAAAGCACATCATCAACTAATCTGATCTAGCTCTCTAAGCTATGTAGGTCAAGGATGGCCTGTCTCCTAAGCCCTGAGAACTGCAGAGATCCTTTTAAGGCTGATAGCCACCTGACAAGCCCATCTCTGAGCTGCTGGGGCACGGTGCTCGGGGAGGATTCGCAGCCAGACAGGAACAGCTCTCCCAGTCCCCACACTGGGCTGTCAGCAGGGCTGGGCTCAGCATGCAGCTAGGCTGTCCTAGTAATGTCTGCCTTAATTGTCACTGCCAACCTGCTCCCTTCCCCTACCAGTTTTCAGCTTCCTCATTCCTCTGTTTGGATTGGGATTGAAGGCCCTTGAGAGGACAGCTCATGTTCAGACTCAGGTGTTTATTATTTCTTACCTATGTTACAGTCTCACAGTTCTGCAGTTCTTCACTAAGGCACAAAATGGCCAATTATCTTTTGTTACAAGGCCTTTTAAGGCTAAACTATCCAATTGAGAAATGACACCTCAATTATTTTCACTTTTAACCCAAGAGCTAATCACTTGAAGTCCACAATGTGCAGTTTCCTGACCAATTACACAAAATCACCCAAACCCAAGGAGAAGAAGGTGAAGAGGGACCAGCCACTGCCCTAAAACCTCCATCTTGCTTTATATATATATTACTATATTCTAAACCCTTAAACTCTGACTTTTCCCCCCTCTGATATTACACCCTTCTATTCAAACTCCACACCTGCAATCCCAATTCTACCATTCAATTTTGGAATCCTTCTCCACGGCCTCAGGTGAAATGCAGTGTTCTCTTGGGGGTCAGTGCCTGTCAGCGCAGAAACTCTGAAATTCTCAGCAACCAGAACTCCAACACTCCCCCAGCTGGGAGCAGAGCTCTGAGCTGTCCCTGTGCCACTCCAGGTGGGTGGCACTGAGTGGCACCCATGGAGAAACTGCTCCTGACCTCCATCCCCACAGCAAGTGGAGACCCCACATTATAATTTCCTGCCAATATGAATGCAAAATCTAAACACACAACAGAACCGTGAAAACTTACCATGTTTTCACATCAGGCTCGAAAGGCAATTCTTCATGGAGGTAAAAACTGTGCAATTTCACAGACTGAGACAGTTCTGGAGACATTTTTTTAGAAACATCATAATAATGGCCAAACTTTGTATATGTTGTTGGGCTGGTCTGTGGAAACAACAGTACTGATTACAATCTTAAACTATAATCTGTCAAAGGAAAGTAATTAACTAGCAGTACACTTCAAACCTCTGGTTTTTTCCCATTCAGCCTGAATAAAAGCTTAAAGTAGAAAAACATTATAATAATTAAGACTAAGTTTTTGTTCCCCCATTGTCATACTTGAATGTGAATCTTCACACAGAGTTCAACCTCTGTTTTCCAAGTTGCAGCACCAAAGTGCAGGCAGACAATTAAAAGAATATATTTTTGCACATGTTCTGGACAGATGATCACAAATTTGCAGAGGCCAGATCTATGAAATCAGCAGAACATCATGTGTTCAGCCTCTTTGATTTTTCAGTCTCTGACAATTATATAGGCACTACAGAAATATTTCCAGCTGACTTGGAAAACTTTTCTCTTGATTTACGATCAGTGAAAAAACCAACCATTGCATCTTCATATAATTGATTTTAATAGAAAAATAAGAAAGAGTTTAAAATTATTTTCAATTCCTTGAAAATCAAATAAACAGTAGGCTGAGCATTACATGCAATAACTATGATACGCCATAATGAAGATACATTTTCTTCAGATCTTAATTTTGGTATATGAAACACCATAAACCAAATTTAATGTATACCTGTGCAGGAATTACACATTTTGAACATGCTGTGCTATTAAATAGAGGAAATAAAAGCATCTGTTGGTCCATATTAATGGAATTCAGAACAGAACCTGCAACATTATATGAATTATACATGTAAAGTTAACCCCCCTTTCCTGGTTTAGGAACCCCCCCTCCAAGCTGTTATACCATGAAATATTCAAGTAGATAGTATTTCACCAAAATGTATTAAACTGTTAAGATTAGTAAGAATTATTTGATTTAGTGTAAATATTTTGAAATTATTTGACTAATAGGTGTTAGGCCTGGTCAGTTATCAGAGAATATCAACAGTAACAATAATGCAATACTTTTCCCAGAATAACCAATGGAAGCCAAACTTTTAGTTAAAAGAAATAATTACTTTTTAAAGAAAAATTAAAAACCAATGGAATTGCTTATGAATATCTAGTCATTTGAGACAACCAGTTTTACTGAAAAAAAAAAAATTTATTTCTTGGTATCTGATTTTTAAAGCAGGCAGTTCAATGAAACACAACATTCCATCGAAATTTAAATGTTTTTATTGTAAAATGTAACTTTATTCAAAACAAGGATTCTGAAAGCAATTTAAACAGGGGCTGTTCTTTGGCCTATAATCTATTCTTTATCCGGATTACAGATCAGAATGTTTTTACTGCAATCTCTGCCAGAGCTCATCTTTTTATTGTGTACTTCCAAGCCCCCTTAATGTTTTAGAAAGGCCTTGACTAACTGAACTTTGATCTGATGTCTTCATTGAGAAAAGCTCCAGGTCGCCCATTTCAGATGCAAATCCTTCCTGAGGCCCAATAGAGTTTAGTAAAGACAGCAAAAAAGAAGAAACAAGAAGTTTCCAGGATCCTCTTTGAGAATCCCGAGGCACATTGGTGTCCTTAATCCACCCCGCCGCAGGGATTAAGGTAGGTGATAACCTCTCCCGCTTCCAAAGAATGAGCACAGCGCCCACAAACTGGGTGGAGCCTGGGATTTGGCGCTAATAAAACCCCATAAAAGCAATAAAAGCTGGGTCCATGGCAGAGGGCCCTGAATAGGGCTCAGTGTCCTGCATTCCCAGGCTTAGCAGGGAGCTGCTGGAAAGCCTACCTGACCCAAGGAAGCGTGAATAATGAAACGGGGCAGTGCACGCTGGCCAGCCCTCTCTGACACCCATAGCTTGGGCTTTGAGGGTTTCTCTTCTGGTTTGGTGTGCAGCTTTTAGCTTTGCATCAAGTTAGTTTATGGTTTGTAAAGTGTTGCTGGGATCTTCTCACAGGATGGTGAAGACAAAACAATCTCGTTCCAGCTGGAGACTCAATGACAATCTCTTTAAACTTCAGGCCCAAAGCTTAAACAAGGTGAGAAGAGGAGGGCAGGCAAGCAAGGAGGATGAAACTTCATCATTTGAAGCCATTAATTGGACAATTAACTCCAATATGCAAATGGTTTCAAACTTATAAAAAGGTCAGATCTCGTGACCAAGCCTCTTTCGTTTCCATCTTGGAGCCACCTGGGCACTGCCAGGGCGTGGCCTTTGAAGGCACTTCAATAAATATCCACTTTATTCCTCTGAACTCCTTCCAGCCTCTGTCCCAGCTCCTCAAGAAGGCATCACTACATCCCTTAGCAGGCTGGAGGCTCAGGCCAGCTCTTTCCTGGATTCCTGGTTTGCACAAGGAGAAATACTCTAAACTGTCAGCGAGCAGAGCGTGCTTTTACACTACCGTCTGCTGTTAATGCTTCTAATTGCAATACTAATGTGCTAGAAATCTCAGATTTAGGATGAACCAAGGCAGAAAATTGATTTCATGCTGTGACAGTTTATATATTGCCCCAAGAACATAAGCAGTTCATTCAAAAAAAAAAAAAAAAAAAAAGAAGGAGAAAAAGCCTGTCTTGCATTGCAAAAGAGGCTCTCCATACACTCAAAAGTTGAAATTAAACTCACCTCTGAAACAGATATAAGTAACAAACTGGCAAAGGCACATCAAGCATAACAAGGTCTTTCACTCCAACAGATTTCTTATAAATCTATTTTTTTCTGATGGAAGGTATGTGCTATATGTAGAGAGAAACTGTGACAGCTGTGAAGAGCACTAATACAAATACTATGTCTAAGAACAAAAAACAGGTACCTGGCTGGTCTAAACAGGGTCAAATAAATGCAAAGGGAACATCTGAACTACCAATCAAAAATCTATTATTACTCAGAAACAGTAAACAAATCAATCATCAAAAAGGCCACAGAGACATCTTTTACTCAGCATTCCTGCTCTGTATTTAGCCAGATAATGGGTAGGAAAGTTTCTGCTATCATGTTTAGAGCTCTAGCTAAAAGCAAAGCTAATTTTTCTCTTTCACAGTTGAAACTATTTGACAGTAGTTTTTGAAAATGCACTGGCATATTAGTTCAATCAGTTTGGAAAATATGCCTTGAAATTTTATCCAACATTGGTTTTTACCAGCAAAGGAACATTTAAAGGAGGAATCACAACCAAAGTTGTTCATTAAATTATTGAACTAAATGTATTGTTACGGGTAGCAAGGCAGTATCAGATTTTTCCTCAATGGAGTGTAAGCACCAATCCAATTACATAGAACACAGCCAAAATTTTATGATAACTGCAATACAAAACATTGAAAAATATCAATTTAAACTAATTTTTCACCAATTAAAATATCCTGAGGAATTTTAAGTATAGATTGTTTATCATTGATACTTCTGTGTGTTTTAATTTTTGTATAAATTTCATATATACAAAAAAAAATTGTGCCTCAACTATTGAGAATGATCAAAGTCCAATTCAAAAAGCAACAATAACAAGGGAAACTCACCCAGAAAGACCAACCACCTTATTCTGTCTTGCATAATCAATTTTCAGTAATCAAGGGTACATACATCACGCATTTTCAAGAAATATTACATTAGTGGAAGAAGTGGTTACTGCTATGAAGTTAAAGAAGATGAGTGGACAGCCAACTGAATTTTTAAATAATTTTTCTATTTTGTTAGAACATCAGAACACAATTTGTTAACAACATGAAAATGTTTTCATATCCATGTAAAAGGAACTCTGCTAGATTTTAAAACAGACAAATTATTTTGGGGATGGTTCAGAGTGGCACAGCAAGCTTCACAATAATAAAATTGATGAGATTATATGATTACCCTGGAGGCTGTTTGATTTGGCATGTCACCATATATAAGTCTTTTCTGACACAACTGTATAGCCATGTCTGTGCAATTTCACAGAAAACCAAACATGCCAAGCCTTGTAAGATCATTTTGTCACATTCCAATTATGTTTTTAAGAATACAACTGAACTTACTAGGCAGGTATGACTACATCTAAACCAGAATTTATAAACGTAGACTAAAATGTACAGACAAAACCAGGATTTGATTCTGGATAGCCAGAAATGCTGTAATTTTGTTAAAGACTGATTGTGCTGCTGGATTAAATGAGAAAGCCACCAGCCATGGGAGGTTGATGATCCACAAAACACCCAATAACTGTAAACTCTGAAAGACTGACCACTGAGCTTGTTCTTCACATTGTCCCTGCCCAGTGCTTAGCTCCCAGTGACAGTGAGGCTGATAGAATCTCAAGTGCTTGCTTTAGTTGTTATGCACATGGATAAGCAGGTCAACAGCTTGCTTCCACACAGCACTTCCACTGCAGACATCCACTAAGTCCTGTTGATTAAGCCTGCTTAAGTAATTTGGGTGCAACTAAATTTGGGCCAAGTTTGGAGGCAAGCACATTATCCAAACTTTCATAAAAAGCTGTCTCAATTTGATAATACTCGTTGAAAAATCCCATGGAACTTAAATGGTTTTTTACTTTTAAATTACTATTGTCTGTAGTGAGTTTTAGAGTACCTGCAAACTCTCAAATTCCCTTTCTTTTTGCATCACTAGTAATCAAAATATTCAGTGGGGTATGATAGTTTTCCCTCAAGAGTCAATCCTGTAACACTGCCCCTTAGCAGTTCTGTTGTCTAGGTTCTACTGAAAAGCATTTGCTTTTCAAATTTATTTTAAGTGCAAGAGGAAAGAGCCATTACCTCCATTTTTGGTAAATTTTGGTAGCGCCAGGCTATTTTCATAGAATCCTGAAAATCCTCAGACTTCACAGCTGCTGCTTCATCTCCCAATTCCTTCCTGTAGGAATCATCAAGCAAAGGGGCTGGAAGTTCCTAGAGGTAGAGAACAAAAAAATGTCAGCTATCTGCAGGAGAAATAGCAGTTCAGGTTTTTATCCACACCCCCCTCCAGCTAGACAACACAGTTATCTGAGTATAATGGGCAGCTGCAAAATCTGTAAAAGATTAATAGATTAAAAGAACTCTTCTGAAGGACTGGCTCCTACTAATACTCAGCAGGAAAAAAACCCCATGAAATTATTACTGGAAAAATGAATTCTAGAAGTAAAAGAAAGAATGCAGAATGGAAATGCCACACTTGATGCTCTACTCCATCTTGAGTACTCCCATTCCCATTGAGTAGCACCCATATTCTTTTTTTGTAACCTTTCTTTAGAGATTGATCTTCTGAACTACTCAATTTCTGACAGTGGGCAAGTCCCCTGCATATTTAAGCCTTTTCCCATAGCAAATCTAAGGCTATTTTAACATAACTTTGTTAGCTGCTGTAAATCTTTTAGAAGTCTCCAAGAGCTCACAACAGGCACCAGCTGAAAGCCACTGCAATAGGATGGTTTGAATTTTCTCTTCTGCTAACCATTAGGCATGATATCTACTCATGATGGATATCTCACAGACACAAACACGGGAAAGGAAGGGGAGAATGTTCAATTCTGGATTTTTAAAGAAGTTTCTAATGTAATTTCTGCCTTTGCTGCACTGCTGAAGAAGTAAACAACACGTGCTGGATTGAGAACTCATTCAATGGGCTTCTACACCCACCAGAAAAATAAAGGGCAATGAGGTTTTCTGCCCCAACTTTATCACAGCCATCCCTGTAAGCTGGAGGGCACAGAATCTCTGCTTCAAACAGAACGAGGCTTGGCTGAAAACTCTGTTTTCCTTGAGCAAAGACTCCTGAGGAAGAACTGTGACATGCCTCAAGGGTTAAACCCACACAGAGCTGGCCAGTAGCTCTGTATTGTGTGTGGAGACATATCAAAAAGCAAATTTGAAACCTTTAGAAGAAGAATCTGGATTGAAGGGTGGGACACACGTCAAACATTGCACACAGGCAGGGCTTATGGTGACCATAAATACCCAGGTGACATTCATGGCTTTGTTGGTACACATGGTACAAACTCCGAGAGGAGACAAGGAAAGTTTTAACACACCCATTTTGGGTTTAGTGTTACACTTATTTACTATTAATAAAATTAATATTAATATATAATAATTAATTATTAGGAATTTTAATATTAATCACAATCATCTGTCATGATAATTTAATAATAAATTTAATATGTACTAATTTCATTAATGCATTTTATATGTACATGTATTTTATTCACATGTATTTTATTCACATTTATTTTATTAATATGGCACTATTATTACAATACGTTAATAATAAAGAATTAATAAATTAATATCATAGCATGCTAATTATTCTTATTTTTATATATTCTATATTATAATTATTATAATAATATAATTATTACAATAAATATTATAGCAATAAATAAATAAAATTAATAATTAACAATTATTAGAATTAAAAACGATTAATGTGCATATTTCTATACATAACCTCACTAACACTATGTGCTACTTTGTTTCTTTTGCAGAAATTAATATAGCACCTATAATTATGGGAAAAATAAAAGAGATTTAAGGTAGTTGCTTCTGTCTCTTCCTGGGGTTGGTCACTACACTTTCTGAGGCACCAGGCAATGGAAGTTAGGAAAACTTTTATAAACTTTATAACTTAATAAAGTTGCAGAAATAGAACAACTGTGTTTCAGCAGCTCAGCAAAAGATAGAAAACACCTTTGAGCAAGTTATTTTATTTCTTTTGCTTTTACAAATGAACTGCAGAAGCCTGGTAATGACTATTCATGAGAATGATTATGTACAGAGGTATATCTTCAGATTGATCACAGCTTGCTTAAAAAATACACTTGCATACAATAAACTCATTACAGTGGTAGTAAAAATTGGGTTTTCTAGGTAGGAAAGCTACACAAAGATGAAAATTTTGATTTAGTATTTACAGTTTTCATTAAGTTTACAGATTTATAACAGCTGTTTCAATAAAAAAAAAATTACTTTAGTCAGAGTTCCATTACATCCACCCAGCAAGAAAGCAGGCAAGCTTTCAAATCAAAGATTTCTGACAGGTGGGACAAAATGAAAACAGAACACTCTACTGAAAGGTTCTGAGAAAGTATAAGTACAAACCACAGCTGACAAGCACCCCGATGCATTTCACATATATGCAGATAAAAACCACTTACATTTACTTCTAAAAGCATTATATGAAGTATTAAAAAAAAAATAAAGTTACTTTGAATTGTTAATTTTAAAACTCAGCTATCCTCAACAGAGTTAATCAATCTTATTTTCCAGCTGAAATGTTACTTTGAAAACACATACTGAGCAGTTCAACTACTGTGCAGATATAACTTCCTCATACAATTATTCATAGATTTCAACATATTTAATAATAATTTAATAAATAGATTTTTCATAGATTTAAACCTCCTATCATAGAAAGGTCTTTCTTTTTCAGTGAAGAGCTGCAAACTTGATCATCTCAAAATATTCCTCATTTAACAGTAATTTAAAAAAACCCCAAGCCAAGTTTCATTTATAAAAGTGAGTTCTGCAAAGAAGTAATTTGGAGGTCCAGGCAACATTTCCACATCAACTTGCTCCCAGGTAATTTTTTGTAGTGGTGGGTAATCTGGTTTTTTTCTGAGAACAAGTGCCTGCAGAGCTCATGAAATCTTGCTTAAACATTTCATCCAACTCCCTGAGCCTGCCCCTGGCTCAGACACCACCACTGGGCAGCTTCCACATCACCTGCAAAGGCAAAAGGCAGGAAATGGCATATTGTACAATTCTCCTTCCTGCAGGTAAAGAGGAAAACAGCAGCAATATTTCTTACAGCTATTTAATATTTTTCTTCCCTAGAATCACTGCAAATGCCTGTAATTTGTGCTGCTGGTTCATTGTTGTTGTGTAGTAATTGGGAAAGTCAAATTTGAGACAGGGATATTAACTACAAAAATTTGTGCATTTTACACATAAAATGTATTTCATGCTGAAAAAAACCCAAAAGTCAAGACAAGTGAGAAATTCTCCAAGCTGCTTAAATAACCTCATGTAACACTGAGAAAAAGTTTCTGCTTTCCAGTGAGAGAAGAAAACCTTCCATGGCCCTGTGTTGCAGGGAGACACCACAAATCCCAGCTGCTGACACCCAAAAAACTCAGTCCAAAACAATCAGAGGCACACACACCATCACTGCAACACCATTTGGCACCGTGGTGTGTCCTAACTGCTGCTAAAAATGAAGCAGATTAAGAGATGAAGGAAAAAAAATGGTTTCACCTCAAGCTGATAAAAGATTTTGGCTGAATCCATCCATGAAAATCCATCAAAGTATCCATCTGAAACAGCCTTTTTTTTTTTCCTCAATATAGTTTGTTTTTTATTTCTAACAAGAGAAAGAGTTTTTATTTTGACGTAATAAAAAACTTCTGACAATGGAAGAACACATGCATCAGCTTAGGTCTGGTTTATTCTGTCTTGTCCCTTGGAAGGAAAAGGAGAAAAGACCAGGAGCACTCCAAGAAATCTCTGAGACCAAAACCAACTCTAAGCTGCTTTTTAAATGCCTTCACCTAATAACTACCATGCTTAGCTGAAGAATGCTCCTTAGATGTGCCATGTTCTTCCCTCTGCAAGGGACACTGAGATTTAAGACATTTCTGGGCCTCCCACATCTCACAGCCATGCAATTTTCTTTGCCAACACCTGCTCTAAAGCAAAGCTATCCTGAATTATACTCTTGGATGTGGGGGTTGTGAACTACATGGCCTCTGAGGAGGCTCTGTACATGATAAACTGCAGCCTGGAGAAGGTGCTCTGCCTTTGGATCATTTGAAGACCAACTGCCTGAGCTCAACCAGTTTTATTAAATACATTCCAACAAGTAGTTGAGCACAAAGAGGGGCTAAAAAAAATTCTATTCCTATTCAAGGTCAGAGTTTGTCTGTAATTTCATCATATTCTATATAAAGAATAATAAGCAGAGCTAATAAAGATTGTTTACCTCCAGATTTACATCCTAATTTTATCACTGTTGGTAAAGCAACCAGCTTCAGGTACTCTCAGCTCCATTTACACCAAGCTGGACAAGAAAAGAGAGGCAGAACAGGCAGGAGCTGTTTGAAGATATGTCCAACATGCCTTCATCAGCCTGCCTGAAGACTCAAAAAAATACCTAGAGGGTCACTGTTTCTCCTTAGGATGTACTGTTTCATGTATCTCAGGCCTTAATTTAAAATTTTAGTTAGTTTACTACTTCTAGAATAGTCTTCCTTTAGTTTACTTAGGGACGGAATCCATAAAGTTCACAAAGTTCTAGTTAAAAAGAATTTTTAAAAAAATTATTTCTTTATAGTGTCAATAAAAAAAGTTATAAAAAAAGGAAAATATTCTAAAACTTTTATTCTATTTCATATTACTCTTTAATTATAACTAACCATTCTTTCTTTGTGCCCTTTTAAAATTTTAAATCTACTTTACCTCCTAATCCTGCCTCACAACAGCAAGTAAGTACACTAATAATTAATCAACACTAAACCCACCACACTTCTTGATACAATTAGCCAAAAAAATCTCAAAATCAACCAAATGCAAAATTAACAAACCCAAACCACTACAATGGGCAGTACTGAAAACACTGAACAATCCACAAATTTCTTCTTTTCTTTCATATCTGCTTTGATTCTTCACAAATAACTAGAGTTGGAACGAAAGGCTTTCCCCTCTTCTGACTCTGGTAATTAAATGCAATTTTTTCTCTCAAGAAAAGAACTGTTTCCAAACCTGACCATGCCTGAGTGCCACAGAGCACCTCAGTGTGAGAGTTGGCAGCCCAGCTCTCATTACACAGATACAGCCTCAAAAATATATCTGTCATTACACAGACATAACCTCAAAAATACATCTGTCATGACACAGATACAGCCTCAAAAATATATCTGTCATTAGCCTCAAAAATAAAGGCTGGATGGTTGGATCTGTACTTCACAACTCCTCAGCACCCTGAAAGGCTTCATTACTGTCCAAGAATGACATAACTTAGGATTTAATAGATTTATGTTCTTCGAATCAAAATCAGAATTTTAGAAGAAGGCAGCATTACATAAATATGTGGAATTTATTTACAAAATTTCAGGCAGGATCTGGAAATCAGTGTTATTTAAACAATGGACCAAGAAAAGGAGAATTGGGCTATCAGCCCATAATCTCTCTATTGAATCTATTTTTGCTGAAAAATATCTCAGCTCCCACAACACAGAGCTTCGAAAAGCTTTGGGACTGACAATTTTGTGGCATCAGCGTGTCTGTCAACTTCTGAGAACTGTTACATTCTCCCAGGCTAAAAAAAGACAAATCTTTCATAAGGTACATAAAAAACCAAAAGCATGTAGCAGTGCATTAGTTAAAATAAAAATAAAAAAAAAACCCAAAACCATACAGCATTTCTTGGGGTCAACTAAAATACAAATCTTTGCTATGCAGCATGAACACAAAAAGGCAGACAAGTGCTAAAGTTATTAAAGGCAGTTGGGCTGGAGAGAAGGAAGCTGGTTGCTGTTTTAAAATGGAAAAAAAAAAAGTTTGGGAGGAAAAACCAGTTTTCTGGAGTGGTCACAGTAAATGACAAAGCAATTAAAATAATTTTGTTTCCTGTAAACCAAGCTATGAAGGTTTTACTGCAAAGATGGGCTAATTTATTTCAGTAATAAAGCTTTTATCTTTGCAATAAACTGGTGGAGGAGCTGTACCTGCTGCAGTCCAGGTCCTTCTGGTTTGCTGCCACAGTGCTGAGCCTGCCTTGTTTTGGCAGATGCACGAAGCAAAATCAGATTCTAACAGTTTGACCTCTCTCACTTCTTGTGCTCTCTGGGGGATAATAAAATCCAAGATACAATCCCACAGCAGTTAATGAAGCTTAACCTCACACCCTCTTAATTACCAATGCATTACACCAACTATAGGCATCATACTCCTCTCTAAGCTATTTTACAATTCTAAAGAAGTACTACTGTGCTATTATTTAGCAACATAATCCAAGCTGTATGTGAAATCCCTTATATAAAATCCTTTGATCCTTATGGGTTTCAATAACTGTATAACTCAAAGTACTTAAGAATTTAAAACATTATCTATTCATGTATTGATAAATATGTTTTTCACACAGATTTATGCGACTATTTTGAAGCGCAGTTATTATCACAAGTATGATAAAAACACAAACTAAAAAACTTCTAAAGGGATAATACTAAAATAAAAATACTAATAATACTAAAATTCACATGAATTTAAGGTTCTTTTTCATCATGTTAATTTTTAGTATTTAAAGGACACCAGATGGTAAGACAGGAAGGGTAAATACTTTCTTTTCAACAAAGCATTATATAAATGTCAGTTTAAAGGGCCCTACTCCCAAATTGGGGGAGGATTCTATTTTGATTATAAATACTTGTGAACACAAGGTGTATTGTTAAAGAATATAAATGAATGGATATCAATTTTTCTTCTTTCAGCAGCCCTTATACAATAACTTATTTCCATCTCCAGGTAAGGCTGGTCTGCAGAAATTTTTCCTTGATATTCAGAAAGACCTAATGTGCGCCAGCCCAGAGTGAACAAGAATTGTGTGAAGAGAAACAGGAAGCAATATTCCTCTGTTTTAGGAAATAAGAAGAGCCAGTTGCAAGTACTCTAAGTAGTCTATTTTTAAGCCATGAGAATATAGTCTATACTCATATACACAGAAGTAAACCCCACACTTAAGTCACAGAACTCTTTTGCTGTAACTCCCTTGCACTGTGGCTGCACTTCACAACACTTAAACCCAAGAATGCTTATCAGACAATCAGATGAAATTTTTAAAATTTTCATATTTTTCTGAATCAGTTCATGCATGCTTAAGTATGGGACAGATAAATATAGCAGAGAATGAGAAAGTAAAATTGTGTGAAGGAACTGAGTGTCCTTGTCCCAAACTCTGTAAAAACCCTGCTGCAGTGCATAATGCACAGGCCTGAGCCTAAACTAGTAAATGATAACAGCATTATTCCTGAAAACCTTCAGAGATGAGCACTGGAAGCAACAGCCCATTAAATGAGCAAAGCAACTCTACAGAGCTACCAACTAGATTTGTTAGATTTGTTACCAGCTATATTTGTGGACACTGAAACCTAAACATTTAGAATTTATCACTTTTATGATACATTTTTGTCATGGTTTGATGCTGGTGCAATGCCAGTGCCCCAATGAAAATATATTCTTCCTAGTGTCTGCTGTGAGATGTGACCAGAAATAGAGCAAAGCAGGCTCAAGGTTACAAATAAGGAAAAAAACCTACTTTATTAACCTACAACTATACGTAAAAAGTAACACACACATAACTTCACAACAAAGATGATGAAAGAAAATTTCCTTGATGAACAGACAAGGATTGACAGCTGAGAAATCAGAAATTTGAGCCAAACATTCATTTTCTCTGGTTTTAGAAAAACTTTTTATTGGATTGATCTAAACTTTTGACAAAGCTTTATGCTTTGGAGTTTCCAGAAAAGGTACTGCTTTAAAAGATTTAATTCTTTTTAAACAGAAGAAATTTTTTTTTCGAGTGTATCTTTTACACCTCTACAACTTCTATGTCAAGATTATAACACAATTCATAATGGAGAAAGTTGTACATTACAATATTAATGAAACATTTGCATTTTAACAATGAAAAATGTAAAACAGATTCACCCAACATGCAAGTAAGAAAAGTAAACAGATGAGCAAGAGCTACACAAAAAAGAAATTAAATTTTTCAACTCATATGCCTGGCGACTCAACCCTCATCTTTGTGCTACCACAAGACTTCAGGTAGTAGGGAGGCAGTAGAAAAGTTCTTTTCTCCTGTAATTGGATTTCTGTGTGACATCATTAACAGCAAGCATCAGCTGAATCACTGTAACAAGTTCCTGCATTTTGAAAATATATTTAGAAAAACCGACTAGGAATGTAGCCCTATTTGCACATACATTTTTACCTTTTGAGGTATTATGCTTTTAATTTATGAGCATCTAAAACTGAAAAAACACTTCTAGCATTAATACATAGCTTCTCCTCCAATACCAGACAGCAAAGAGACAGCAAATAATTAGAATTACTCTCTGAAAACAGACAGCCCTGGCCAGCAGCTAATTTCTTCTAGGATTATATTTTTTCCTTTTGACAAAACAACAATTTAGGATCATATCCATGAGGGAAAAATGTAAGCATCATGGCTGAATGTACTTTGCTGAAGTGAAAAAAGCCCATGCAGACAGCTATGTTTTCTTTCAAGGCATTGTTTGCACACACCATAATACAGCAGCCTCATGGTTTTTATTGTTGTTGTTTTTTAAACAAAGAAAAATAAAATAAAATGAAAGTAATAAAATGAAATGGAAAATAATAAAAGTTCATTTTGCTAAGTTCTTCCTGCATTCACTTTTTCAGCAGGAAAAGAGTAAATGAGCACTTTCTGTTCTTCAGGCCTGCCTTGTTTGTTGAAGGTAGGACTTTTTTATTCTTCTCCAAATTACATACTTAAGCAAACATAAAATTAAAGTGTAATATTTAAAAATTATATAAAATAAATAAATATAAAATTAAAATATACTTTATCTTTTTCTTTAGATATCTTTTCAGCTTAGGAACTTGCAAAAATAGTGTTCTTGGAAGGTTTTTTTTTATGTTTTCCCTATAGTTTTTTTTTCTCAATAGCCATTACAGCTGCTCACACACCACTCTCAACTTCACCACCATGAGAAGCTGCATTTTCCCCTTCCACTGTGACACCCTTTATCCTCTCTTCTTGGAAGAGAACCTCCAAAAGGCAATCTCAGCTGAGTGCCGAAGTATCCTGTAATAAAATTCCCACTTGTAAACAGAAATTCCATTGAAAGGCAATAATCAAAGTTTTCCACAGGAGATGAGCAGACAGTTCTAGAAAGCAGTTCTGGAGCTCCCACTCTTCCACCTCAGGCTTGCAGGTACCTTATGGAAAGGTCACTGATCCAGTACTGGCCAGGATGCCACAGGTTAAATGTAGTGTGCTCCAGTGGATGCTGGTTTGTCTTCCAGAACAACAGGGAGCTGTAAGTCTTCCTTACTAGACAGATCATAGAATCACAGAAGGTTTTGTGTTGGAAGGGACCTTAAAGATCATCTCACTCCAATCCCCCTGCCATGCACAGGGACACCTTCCACTAGCAGGTTCCTCAGAGCCCCATCCAGGCTGGCCTTGGACACTTCCAGGGATGAGGTAGCCAGATCCTTCTCTGGGCACCTTCTACCAGGGCCTCAGCACCTTCACAGAGAAGAATTTCTTCCCAATATCCAATTTAAGTCTGCCCTCTGTCAATTTAAAGTCATTTCCCTGTGCTCTGTCACTACACTGCCCTTGTGAAAAGTCCCTCTCCAGCTCTCTCCTAACCCCTTCAGGAACTGGAAAGCTGCTGGAAGGTTCCCTCCAGAGCCTTCTCCTCTCCAGGCTGAACAAGCCCAATTCTCAGCCTGTCCTCACAGGAGAGGTGCTCCAGCCCCCTGAGCCCCTGATGGCCTCCCCTGGGCTCAGCCCAGCAGCTCTGTGCCCTTTCATTGCTGGGGAGCCCAGGGCTGGGTGCAGAGCTCCAGCTGGGATCTCGGAGCAGAGGGGCAGGATCCCCTCCCTGCCCTGCAGCCCAGGGCACATTTGGCTTTCTGGGCTGTCAGCGCTCCCTGCCAGCTCCTGCTGAGCTTCCAATGCCCCCATCCCTTCTAAAATAAGCAGGAATAAAGGTGAAGAAATTATTTTACAGGTAGTTTAGGCAGTTGTAGAATTTTAATGCCAAACCTGAAGTAATTTTACTATTAAATAAATTTTCCATTTACAAATGCAAGCAGTTTTATTTTATGATCAGTCACAGAAGTTACCATATAATTTCTTATATTATATACATTCCCAGTGCTTTTGCCCTTTTTTTTGAAGACTATAGAGTGAACAGAAATGCTCTCCAATGTTTAAAATACTTTCTAAAAACCAGCATGTATATAGTTCTGTAGGTTTTACCAGAGGTGTATAATTTTTCAGCATTACATCTTAATGCCAGTTTCCTGAAGGAGCTTTGACTACAAAAGGCATGAATATATTTTCAAAGGATGATGGATAAATTGGTGGGTGGTAATATAATATATCTTAGGCAGCTGATCAGGGCTTTTTATCCTCTGCCTGTCTTTTAGTTATACACACTTTCAAGATAATTATGGTCTATAAGAATGTCTTTTCCCCTTCCTACTACCAGCAATATTTGTCTTGGTTATAGGTTCAAGAAACTTCCAATCACATCACAAGATTGGAATAGGGCAATTATGGCATTTCAGCAGAGAGCTGAACATGCAAGTAGACTGACCACACCATATGGACATTTAATATGGACACAGCATGGACAGTCAATGAACTGCCTTTATGAAATACAGCAGCTAATTAGATACTGGCTGTGGAATGTATTGAATCCATCCCTGAATTTTACAAAGTAAAACCCAAGTCTAAGGTGTAATTCAGGTCAGTATCTACCATGTCTGTGTTACCTTTCCAGTAAAGAATACAGTCCAATCAGACACTGAAAATACACTAATTACTAATCTCATTAAATGAAGTGCCGTGTTATTCAATGGTCAGATAGGCTATATTAAAATCCCAACTCTGTGGAGTCATCCAAATCCCAAGCAGCTCATTTTTATGACAGGACAGATCTTGAAGAAGGTGAGGGTTACTTCACTGACACAATACAAATCAAAGAAATTAACTCTGCTGTGCCTAGCCTCCCATACAAAGGAAGTGTTGAACAGCCAAGGTGAGAGTAAACAGCACAGACAAGAATATTGTTGGATACACAGGGGCACAAAGGGAGGCAGAACTCAAAACAAGATGATGTTTATACAGCAATATTGTCCCTCCATTTATAGTCTCCTATGGCAGTACCACCATGGAGTTACAACAGAGGAATGCAGCATTCCTGCCTAGTGCCCACCCCTGGAAATTAAGAAGGAAAATTATTCCATGTCAGACAATCAGAGCTGGGTAAGGCACAGCAAACTGACTGACCCCAAACTCAGTGGTACAAGGTGTATGGCAGATGTATGTAACAATGTCTGCTGGTTATCACATAAAGGAGCCAGAAAAAAATATAACAGGCTATGAAAATCTGAATCAAAGGTGAATGAAAGAAAAATAGAATGTACATTAGCTATTCCATTTTAAGAAAATTTAATGCAATGCAATAAAAATACCAATTTGGATAACTAAATCTCAATGAGAAAAACAACTGCAACAATTGTGTTGTATCATGAGGGAGTCAATAGTTGATTATCAGTTATTTAAAACCACTTAATAAAAAAATATAGTGCATTCTTATGTAAATCATACTTGAAAATCAAATTTTAACCTGTTTGTTTAAGCTTTATTCTAAACCACAAATGAGAAAAAAATTCACCCTTAAATGAACCCTCTGTAGGTTTAGGAGCAATAAAAACCTGATTTTTCACAACCACAATAATTTAATTTCATTAAGAATATACTTTTTCTTGAATACTGAAGATAATGTTCAAGAGGTAAGGCATAGAATTTACCATCCCTAGGTAGGAAAACAGAAGAGTAATCATTTTGTCCAGAAAGAGTCTCTGAAGACACTTAAGGAAATAGCCAGACTTCACTTGATGCAGAAGTAATCAGGAAATTATATGTTACTTCTGATATGAGGAAAACGCAGCCTTAGAAAGACATAAAATATTTAATGAAATTTTGTAAGAGTATCCTCACACTTCAGCATTTTTTGCACTGTTGATCAGGCTTTTTCCCTTATGCAATTTTCTCATGACAGAAACTATCAGTGTTTGATTGGGAGTCCACTGAAGTCTGGAGGGATCCTTTCTGTGTGACCTGATCCAAAGCTGACCAAGTTCCCTAGCACAAAAAAGAGTCAGAATGAAATGTAAGTGTAGAGGAAATTGTAAAGATGTTCAATTATGTTTTTATTTGCTAAAGGAAACTACAATAAATATCCACACAAACTGTACACTGTTTCTACCACAAAATACTGGAGGCAACTTAACTACTCTTCCTCCTGGGCAGGAAGAAACTGTAAGCAGTTGGGTTTACTGAAACCATTCCACTAAGCCAGTGGAATACAGAAGTAAAATAAAGAATAAACAGATTCCAAGTCTGATTTGGCCTTGGGAGGATCTTGTCCACTCTCCATAGATGGGAGGTAGAGACCTGAATTTAATTCCCAAATCTGGCTAGGGTAAATACTCCTGTACTTCCCAACACATTCTTATGAATCACCAAGATTAATTCATTTGTTGCTACACAATATATACATTTTAAAATGCATTTAATTCATCAAGAAATTACAGCTTTACTTATCAAAAGCAATGAGTCTTATTTACCTTCAAAATGTTGTCAGGATGCTCTTTGGCAGAAGCAACAAACAGGTCATGTCCACAGACAATTCCCTCTGCGAGAAAATACTTGAACAACAAATTGGAGTAAAGGCCATATTTATCCTCCTCTGTGAAAACAAGAATGGTTGGATATTTTTTTGTTAGATAAATTGCCCACTTGTAGGTTCACAACACTGTAAAAGGCCTCTTTGGGTCTATATATAGAATTTACAACAGAGATGGAAGGTAAAATAGGACTCCAAAACTTTTAAAATAATGCCTGATAATACTGTATTTCAAATTTTTCAAGCCAGAGGAATAGACCTCAATCAGGCATTTTATTCTAAGACATGGATGGGATACAGCCTCCTTACAAGGCATCAGTATCATCTAAGAAGGCTGAATTTATGGATTAATGCAAAAGGGTTCCTTAATTTAGGAAAACTATGTTAACATTTATATTCATACTGCTTAAAACTTGCTTAAAATTTTGTTAACTGATGCTTTTCAAAATTCAGCAATACTTGGCATGCTAAGCCTATACAGAGGTAACATGCAGAATAGAGACATTCTTATGTCAGCATTTATTCCAAAGTTGTGAAAACTACAAGAACCAAATGGATGTACTGAAGAAACTAAACAATTAGCAATGCTTGCTTTGAAACCTAACCAGAGCAAAATCAGAACAAATTCAAAATTCAAAAGACTCATGAATTTGCAGTTTAAGCAGTGAGACAATACTTGTTAGCAGACATTGTGAATACTGGCCCACTGAAATGAAAACACAAACTCTGACTTTGGAAAGACCAGCATTTCCTTCAGCTTCCCAGGTGCAAGTTAAGTGTCAGAAATTACCAGAGTTAGGAAGTCTTAATGAACTCATACAATTAGAATTCAGCATAACTTCAAGCTATGGGATGGGGATGTGTGCAAAAAACCTGGAATCTGAATCATCTCTGATGTTCTTTATTTGTAGGAAGTACCAACAATAGCACTGTTAATGCTTTTTATGGTTTTTAGGAGAAAAGTGAATGTGCTACATTAGGTTTCACTTTTTCATCTCTTAATCTGGCAGCTGAAAGACACACAGGGATGCTGAGGCAGAAAAATAGAGAGAGACATTTCTTTATACAAAACAAACAAAACTCAATCTATTATTTGTGTGACTTGGAAAATATTCCCTAATTACACATATGAAATAGTAAAATTAAAAATAAAAAACCAGTAACAAAGAGAGAAAATGAAAGTTGTCATTCATATCCAATTTGCAAAAAACAGTGAAGAGGAAAATAAAAATACTCTAACTTTGACATGTACCACAGTCAAAATTAATCGATGGAGTGAAGGAGAAAAGGAGAGAAGGAAAGTGTGTATCCATAAAGGAAAAGGAAAACCAATAGCAATGGGGAAACCTAGGGAACAAATCACAGGAAAGTATTGTTGCACTGCTACATTCCTAATATCTTGCACACGCACTGACACTCAGTGCTCAGATTAACAAGAAATTCAAAACCACTGGAAAAACCCCAGTTCTCCAAGAGATATTCCCATGGGATACCTCCATGGGATATTAGGCAAAACACAATTTATTTCCTGCTTTTTTAAACTTCCCTGTTAAATTCAGCATTTGGGATAGCAGAGTCACTAGAAGTTACTCTAAAGCAGTAGCTCAGAGAAAAATGGTTCATAGAACAGTCACTAAGACAGGAAATGACATAAAACTGGAAATGCAAACAAGCCAAAGGGAACAGAAGAACTACAACACTCTTACTACTAGTACTAGCCACTCTGCAGTTTGCTCTAGAGTCTTAGGGTGTTAAGAACTTAGATTGCATTAACAGAACTTACCTTTGACACTGTTGACCTGCTTAGGAGGCCATATTAGCCTTCCATGTACTTGCAATAACACATTGACTTTTTTTTTTTAAATTTTTAATAAGGGTCTTGGACAAATATGGACAGTTGTGAATCATAAAAAGCACAGGTCTCAAAACCTTATTGGTGACAGTACTATGTTCCTTGTCAAAATTTCATCAGGATGGATTTCCAAACTGCAATTTACTTGAGAATTTGGACCTTTTAACTAAATATTAGATCCAGTTTACGCTTGCATCCTTATAAAGCCATTCTTAATGTTACTGAAGAACTGCCTTCCTACTAACTCAGTGATGAGACTGAGGATGTAGAGCCAGGTATGAGACTCAGGTGGACACAAGGCTCAATCAGCTAAAACTGAAACACTCCCATTGCAGAAACAAAAGACAGAACTGACACTGCCTAAATTTTGAAGAAGTATTATGGTCGTATTTTGTAAATAGTCTTTGTAGCCTGCTTAAATCTTAAACTGTTTCAAGAGGGAAATAAAACCCCATGGCTGAGTAAGTGTCCCTTGTAACTGTAGTCCAGACCACTGACAGCTCCTGCCCCTCAAACACTGGCTCTCTCTAGTTATTCTTACTGCTTTATCCTCAGCAATATATTATTCACACTATATTGATTTCCATGTGCTAATCTCCAACTATGAAGCTCTCAATTTAAGAAGCAAAGACCTCTAGAAATCAAAGTGGCAGCATGAGCTGTACATTTTTTGGTTTAAATTGTCTGAGGTACCTGAAAGAAGCCACCAAGGCTCCTCTGTAATCACATCACTGTGGCAGATGTCACTGGAGGGAGACAATTTTGTTAGATCTCTCTCCCTTTGAACAAAAGAGGAAAAGGAACACTCATCAGGCACTCTGGAAGGATCCTCAGCTGCAGCATTTACAGCATCCTCGCTGAATGAAAAATCTTGGGTTCTCAATTTTTAACTACAGGTTAAAGTTCACCTTCTTCACCATCTGAGGCACAAAAACACTGAGCTGATATGTATTTAACTGACATTTAATGGAAAATAAGAAAATGTCTTGTTTAGTCCAAGTGTTTTCTGGCTTGAGTCTATGTGTACAACTATACAGACAGTCTTTCTGGATCTTCACTTTTGACATTAATTATTCCTTAGAAAGTAAAGAAAGTACTCAGTTTCTTGTGCCAAACATAACAGAGAAACTCCATAAACCATGAATAAATACAAGAAATCATATGATGTGTTGGTGATCATTTAACTAAGCTAAGAAGAAATATGGCTGAAATAGTTAAGAGGATTTTTTCTCAAATTTTATTTGAAATGCTGAAATGTTAAAACATATTGTAGAAATAAAGCCATGAAGAACTAGTATATAAACCTTTTAACTGACTTATTGAGATTCTAATTAATTTTGTTGATTCATTGATTTATTGGTAATATAACAGGGCTAGAGAGGTTCTTACACTGCCATACTCTTCCAAAACACAGTTTGCAAAACAACGTGGGATGTTCAAGTTAGCAAATTAAAAACCACATTCAATGTAAGGACACATCATTTTAACATAAGCCTTTCCTTTCTTCTTAAATTTTCATGGGAGTAAACTTGCAGTAAAAAAATTAAATTAAGAATTGGAAAGTGATCTAAATATAAACCACCTCACAGTTCCCTACAGTACTCTAAGGATTAGATGTGTCTCAGAAAGCCTTTACAAACAGTGTATCTGGAATTGTTAAAGTCAATGCATCTGTAAGAATCCCTCAGTTCTTCAATTTGTCAGATAGAGGATGCTTTTTATTGATTCATTTCTAGGTCACTAAACTTTTGTGGTATTCAAAAGATCTAAAGTGCATCCATATGGGGCTTTTCTGATAGCATCCATTGTACCCTGGCTTCAATAGTTACATTCAAAACCAAAGGAGTACAGCTTTCTTGTTGTAAATAAGCAAACAAATCACTTAGCACAGGTACTTCAGCAGCTCACTGATCACTTTCATAGAATCCCAGAATGAAACACTTTCCTGAGAATGCTTGGACTTAGCATTTGAATGGCTAGGACAAATTTTCAACTGTTATCTTTATCCTTCCAAACTCCTCCACATCCAAAAGAACTACCTTCACTCAGGACATGCAGGAACTAACACTTCAGATCGTTTCAGTCAATGCTTAGGACAAGCCTGGCCCAAATCTTTAGTCTCAGCCTGTGCACTAAAGAGCTGGTCCCTCATTGTGAGCTTCACTTCCAGCTACCGAGGCACACGAACAAATCAGACTCTTGCAGCTGCAGCCTCTTTGCGGGGTGCAGTCCCCCAAGTCACACAGCACTGAGCAGCTTTCTGCCATTCTTTTGGAACAAAGAGTGTTCTCCAGCTAAGAAGCAGGTGAGTAACTAGTGAAGCATGAAACTACACAAGGCAAAGAGATTATTTACCTAGAAGTTATGCATATTGTCTGCAGGACAAAAGCTCCTCTGATCCTACAGATAACGACATAAATAAAATAGTCTGTTGTGACTATCCATGGGTCTCTTTCCACATGAGTGTGCTTTCCTGGCTGAAACAGTCATGGAGAAAGAGCAGGATTGTCACTATAAGCACAGTGAATTCCAGCATATAACCTTATAGCTGAGCACTACAGATAAAGAGCAATTCCTATTTAGGGGTCTTTTCAGCACTGCACTGTATAGGCTACTGTGGAATCTTTGCTTCTTTTTTTTTAGGATTGGGATTAAATTAAATTAAATTCTTGTTGGGACTCAGATGTTTATTAGTTTTCATTTATATTATAGTCTTACAAACTCTGAGTTCTACAGTACTTGACTCAAATAAACTAAAAATGGAGCCATCTCTCTCTCTCAACAAGGCCTTTTAAGGATAAACTGTCCAATTAGGAAATGACACCTAAATGATTTTTACTTTTAACCTAATAACTACTTGTCTGCAATGTGGACTTTTTTATCTAATTACACAATATTACCCAAAACCATGGAGAAGAAGGTGAAGAAGAAGGACCAGCCTCCACCTTAAAACTTCTATCTTGTTTTACATATATTATATTCTAAAACGTAGAGTTTTAAGTTTTCTACTATGTAATATTATACACTTCTATTTAAACTACACACTTATAATCTCAGTTTTATCATTGAGTTTTGGAAGACTTTTCTACAGCCTCAGGTCAAATGCAGTGTTCTCTTGGGGTTCAGTGCCTGTCAGCACAGAAAGTCTGAAATTCTCAGTAACCAGGGTTCCAACAGGCTACCAAATACATAAGGGACATTTTGCCACACCTGTCTGTAGCTACTACTCAAAGAAATTCATAGTATAGAATTCATGGTATATTCATAGGTATAGAATCTTAAGGCTTTTATCTAGGGCACAGCAAACAAAAGAGAGCAGATATGCGTGAGGCACGGTAAAAGTAGAATTTATTTAAAAATTAAGGAAACAAATTTAATGATAGAATTATTGATATGTGACCTTAAGGAAAAACTCCGTCTGCACAGAGGCATTAATGTTCCAAGAGAGGGATGCAGAATAAGCACCAGAACTGGAAGAGGAATAAAAAGTCAGGAACAAAACCCACCAAAAGGTAACAAATATCATATCAATACCCACTGTATTTATAATACCTGACTTTCAAACATCACTATAGTAAGCAGTATGAAAGTCTTTGAAAAACTCCAGTGGTCATTTTTACTAGAATTGCTCAAAATGATGAGAGCTGTAAGAAGAAAGAATAAGCCTGCAACAATGTAATGTAGAGATGGCTTATTCTTTTTTCTCTCTACAAAGTCTAGACAGATTGCCCTAAAGCTGCCAAAAGCCTGTCATAGCCTATCAGTATTGATAATTTTTTTACCAGGTAGATGGTTCTACACTGTGGTCCTGTGACCTAAGGTGTGTCTTTCTCCAGCTAAGAAACATCTCTCTAAATTGCTGCAGGTTATAAAATGAGATAATTTTAATAATCTCAAATTCCATTTAAAGATACTTTTCTAATGTCCACGTTTACTAAGCTTGAGGGGATGTACTTTGTGTCACTTGCATTTAATTAGCACATGCCAAACCAGAGTTGTCAAACACATAAGTTACAATATTTGGCATTTAGCCATACTTCAGGAAGGTGAATTCTGCTAACTGGTATTTTGTAAGATTGTATTTAGCAAATCACCATTTTGTACCTCTCTTGAGATTATCTTTTTCAGCTTTAAAAAGATTATAAATTCAGTTATATTGGCAAGTGAAGAGAGCTCTTACCAGTCAGGTTAAATTGCATGCCTAACAAAAATAAAAGTAGCTAATTAAAGTAGCTGAAACTGCTTCAAGGCTTAGAATGTACAAGTATAGACCTGTTTTTCACCAGACAACTTTAACTTTTAATAACTGACCTCAGCTACCAACAAAACCCGTCCTACTGATAATCTTTAAAACATTTAGCTGTCAGTGACCTTGTCAAAACTGGGGCATTTAAAGGTAAGCAACAATAGGTTCTTACAGGGTGCTCAGGACACCTCTAGCGAGGGTGCTGTAGCTCACTATGCAGAATGTCTTATATAAACAAAGCTACCTGTAAAAACAAAATAATTTAAAATAGTTGTAAAAATTATTTTTATAGATTGTTATCATAATAAAAATAATTTACAAACAAAAAATACAATTTACAAATAAAAATAATTTACAAACTCTTCCTGGGCTGGCAAAACACACACAGAACAGCTTGAAGTACACTGGAGTGGAGAGGGGAAGGAATGTGCTTGCTTTACTTTGTTTTGAGAAGGAGGACTCTCCTGGGAAGCTGATCTTCTGCAGCAGGTTCAGATAAAACCCCAAACGTGGTCTCAGCTCCATCCTGAACAAGCTGCTTTGATGGGGTTCCACACCAGAATGCTTAGAAACCCACTACTTCAAGTTTTTTTTAAACTAAAGTAATAGTTAAAATCCTAATTCTTGTTAAATGAACAAACCTCAGGAAGTCTCAAGCTGCTCTGGTAAGTAGGATCTTTCATGAGAATACCATGTGCTTCAACTCTCTAATTTTCATATAATTAAAACACTGTCAAAAGAATATACTATAGAATTAAGCTCAACTGAAAATCACAATGCTCTTTATTATGAATTGAGTTAAAAAACTTGCACACTTCTATTTCAAACAATATTTTACAGTCTTATCAAGTAACCTGTGCCATTACTACATCTTCAGAACACAACAGTTCAAATAAATATTTTAATACCCTGAATCTACTATTATTTGGTTAAATTAACCAAGATAATGAGTCAAATAATGAAGATGAGCATTTAATTTGCAAAGGGAGCTAAGCTAAAAGTAATTCAATTTATTCTCACCTTAGAGAATGTTGAAAGAAGGGAAGAATTTAACCTTTTTGTAACACTTGGAGTACAACACAGAAAGATCTTCCTAGGAGGTTTATCACTGACAGCTTCAATCCTGATAATATTAAGCTTGCCTAGACTAATCTCATGACAGAATTTCTTGGTGTGCTGACAGGATATTCTAACAATGCCATTCCAATGTTATCTGCACCAACTTTAAAAATCAGTCTCCAAATTTTTAGACCAATGAGTCATGAATAAATATAGTTCCTGCATTAAGACTTTTTGTATATAATTAGATGTTTCAAAATAACATATGTTAAGTCTCATTTGGGGAAAAAAATCATTTTCAGATCTAAAAGAAACATCCTCAAGCTAAGTTTCAGGTCAGATTCACAAATACACAACCAACACAGGGGATAAACAAATTCAAACCACTGAATATGACCAGATAGGCACTCAGAGGGACCAAAGTTCAGGCAAAAATCCTTTCAGGAAAAATCTTCCATTGAGCCATCAGGAACCACATGACTGTTTTGCACATCCACAACACCCTGTGGTGAAATATTGCACCACTTCTTCCATTTAATGACAATTTTCCTGCTAGTGGATTCATTGGATGCCACCCAGCCTGTCTACTGGAATGGGCAGTGAGCTCTTCTCAAGCTGAAAATGTTGGAATTAGGTAATGTCAGTTATTTCTTCTGGCAAGCAACTTTTCAAATTACTTAATCTGCACTACACCATACACTAATTTATATACTTTATGTAAAAATCAACATTTTCTAAAACTCAGTGGCACATCAATAACTGTCTCTAATGGATAAAATGCAGAAATAAAGACTAGCCTTGAAATAACAAGCCATAGTGAGAGCAATCACCTTCCTCAATGGCAAACAGAAAATTTTATTCAGTCTCTAGTGCAGGTTACATGAGCCCTACCCCAACAGAAAGTAACATGCTCTAATTCCATTAGTGGCTAAAAGAGATTTCAAGGAAGTTTCCCCCAAATTACACTGTTTGGATCTTTAGTGTTAAGACCAATTTTTGAGTTGCAAAATTCAAAACACGTAACCAAAACTATAGATACAAATTGAGTTTCCCAAGCAGTGGCTGTCTTCCACAGGGAAAGTAATCACAGATAAAATATCCAGAGCATAATGTTTTCATCCCTTTTAGAAAATGAATGAAAATTACTGATTAAATCTGTCTCAAAGCTGAAAAGCCACAGTCTGAAGAGCTTCTATTGGTGTCTATCACTAAAGAAAAGCAGGCTCTTAAAACACTCTACAGGCACAACTTCTTTGGAAGCACCCAAATCACGCAGGCATGTGCCAGTCTGCTTTGTCCCTAGGCAAGGCTGAAATCTAGTCCTATTCTCAATTATGAGATTCAAGTGCTGTTTCAGGGTGGAGATTAATACTAGAATTCTTTATTTTTCTGCTGGTTTTGTGTCAACTCAGTCAAACAGAAAGGAAAGCTGGACACCTCAGCTGCAATGGAGATGGTCCCAGAGAGCTGCACTGTGTCTGTAAAGGGAATTCTGGTGTAAGTTTTTTAATCATCTCAGTGTGCCTCATCCATACCCTGACAGAAAGCAGCCTTCCATCACCTTGCTCTCAGCTGATTCTGGCAACCAAAAGATTCAAAGGTCCTGCATTGCATGTCTTCCTCAGATAGCCAAATTTAAAAAACCCCTTTGTGAGGATACACAGTTTGAATCTAACAGCAGTTTACAAAATCTTAACTAATGTGGGCACTCTGCTAATAAGTCCTGAAATGTGCTAAATGCCCTGTTTTCAAACAGATTTCTGGGGTATTCTTTGTGGGTGCTCAAGCCTGTCTAAAATGAAGATTTTGATTCAACTCCAGTAATTCTTGAGACAGACCACAGTCCATTCTGAAGGCTACACAAAGTGAAAGTACCTGAGGGTTATACTTTCCTAAAGTCTGACTTCAAAAAACAGTGAAAAGAGAAGCTGTTTAATGAATACATTCAAGAGTGTAAAGCTTCAGAATATGGCTTTAAGAATCTATATATTCTATACTAACCAATAAGAAGAAGGGTTCCAACAGCTACGCCTCCACCTGGAAACAAAACAAAATGAAGAATAAAGTAAGACTACACTTTAATACTATGTTAGAGAACAATTAACTTTTCTTAGTTTATAAGTCAAAGAAAGGTGATAACGGGGAATTTAAAAATATAAAAGTGAACAACATTTTAATTACCTTTGCAATACTTACTACAATTCTCTATTATGAAATAATTATACATTACATGTAATTACATCCTGCACGTTACAATTACTTTCACAATATACTGTACTATCATCATTGTGGTAAAAAGATCCTGCAGAGCTCTATGCAACCACGCTCAAGTACTACACTTGTGATGTATGCTCTGAGCCAGCAGATTTTTACTGTGATAACTCAGGTGAGTAAACATTCTCCAAATTAAATTGATATTAACCACTATCAAGTGATATTCCTTTGTATCAAGAAGGATGTAAGTGACCAACTAAGATTTTAGTAGATTTTAGCAAATTTCCCCCCAAGTCTTCGGGGCAAAATCTTGGCTCCACTGCTTTTTATCTTACTGACATGGCAGCAAGACTTTCACCCACTGAAGCCTGGATTGAAAGATCATAAATGTCACAACAAACTCTGTGAAAAAACATACACTACTGAAGAGATTAAAGATTTTATAGTAGGTCTTGGACATAACTCCATTAATTCCTTTATAAGGACAGTGAAAGAAGAACTTGTATTTTATTTTCAGGAAAGAGCACACTAATTTGTAATCTGAATCCCGAGAATTACAACAGTGCAATAACCTGAAATCAGACTATTTTGTTTAACAGTTATGGAATACTGTGACAGGAAAGCTAAAAATCCCTGGAAATGTTCAGGCTGGCCACATGTAACCAGCTACTGAAGTGTTTTGCATGGAAACTGCGGGATGTTGCCTGCAATTCTGTACTGATTTAAAAGCAATTTAGGAGTAAACTAATTGATGAATCCCATCAGCACAGAATGCAAAGGTCCAGAAGTCAATTCTGGACTGCACAGATGGATTCCAGTGAACAGGATCTTTCATTTTATACGTTTGTAACAGCTCAATAAACTCCACTAGAAATTGATTCCAATATGAGTTGGATCAACTTCTTAATCTTCAGCTTTGCTAGTGGGACTACAAATGCCTGCAGTGTCTTTAATGTTGATATACCCCAAAGGAAGAAAAAAAGCAAATTTCTCTCCCAAAGGCCAAAAAGTGGTACTATTTTTGCATAAAAGCACCTGAATTAAAACCAGAACAGGATCACTTTGCCATCATGCACCACAACTCGGGCAGTACTGGGCAGTGAAAGTGCTTAGTGAGCTACTAATTTCATAGTTATAGAGAAGCAGATGTTTCAAGCTAAACTCCTGAGTCAAGATGTACAAATGTCTCAATCTCTACAGCAAGCTGATCAGGTAATTAAGCATTTTCTAGATATTAAATAAAAAACAAACAACAAACCAATTTTAACTGCTGTTTATCAGAAAGTTAAAATCACCCATGAAATCCCCTATGATTTTTGTTCCATTTATTCGTTCAGGAGATAAGTGCAAATGAACCCAAAAGATCTACCAGAGGGGAAAGCAAAAAAAAAAATTACCAAAATCTGAAATCATACTGATGTTTGACACAGTATGCTTCCAATATTCACTGCATTTAATTGTTCAGGGAGCCAGAACACACAGGTTACTAACAACAGTTGTTTAAAATGAGCACATGCTCTATACAGCCCATAGGAAAGAAAAGTTCCAAATGCTGAGATTTTACCAAATCCTAGGTTGACATAGAAAATATGATTAAAGCAGCCATAAATAATGCATTAGCTCATGGCAATAAGGACTTTAAAACCTTGGTTAGAGAAAAGTTCACTTGTAGCCATGACAGAAGTAGTGTCTCCTGTTTTTACACTGAATTTGTCAAACAGTGCAGTCAAAATTCTCTCAAGCTGCATTTTCAGATCATCCATGGTACTGTTTCTACAAGGCAGAGCTGTAACATATGTGCACATACCCTGGTTGTAAAAGGCAAACTCAGGTCAGAGCATTGTCTTTATCACTGATGGTTTGAACAAGTGTCTTCTATTTGAGGGAATGCAAAATTATTGCAGTTACCATGGTTACACCTTCATATTACAACAAGCAACAATACTAGTAAATTAAACAAAAGGCAACAGGAAAAAATAGCAGGAATGCTGATGGAATCAAAAGGAAGAGGCAAAATCTCTGTCTCCCAAGAAAGCTGCTGTGAACTTGTCATTCTTCCCAATCTCGCTAGTTTCATTTTTCTTTGCCATTATCTAAGGCAGTAGAATGTAAAAACATCTAAGCAAAACTTGTAACTTTCCACATTGCTACTTACAAGAGTGATTTAAGCTCTTATGGAGAGAAGCACAACAAACTTTGCAAGCTGAGAAGTGCCCAGATTGTTTTCAAACCATATCCCTGACCTTTTTTCCAGCAGCCTGAAACAAAACATTCAATACCAGGCATGTGATGGTTATATTACACAATAGTTGCAGCTCATTGCAGACAACTGCTCTGGCACACATTAGGCATACATGGCCCATAAACCTTGAAAGTAAACTTATAGAAATAAGTATAAAATATTTATAAACATAAAATATATAAATTTACAAAATAAAAATAAATAAAAATTATAAAATAAATAAATATAAACTCTGGAAGTGCAGAGTGCCTTGATGGTAACACTGCATTTGAAATTCAGCACTTATCTACCACTTCTCTTCCAAAGGAAATTCACTCCTTTAGAGTGAGCCACAACAATGTAACCCTCAGCTGTAGGGTGAAAGAAACTCCTCCTCGGATTCTTTGCCTTTTCCCCTCTTCAGAAGCACCTCATTGTGTGTGATAACACCATGCTTTCCCTCACTCACAGGCTGCACTCTCATGTCTGGCAAATAATTCTGTATCTGGGTTACAGATTTTAAACAGAGCAAAGTTAAACTCAGGCCCAAGCCAGAGATCTGCAAGACTGCCTAGTGACTGTTACCAAGTACACCTATGAAAATACCAGACTAAAAAAAGAGTTTGTACTAACTTCCATTGGGCATTTATACCAAAAAAAAGATTGTCCTCAGTCCTTGGTGACAATAAAAATTAAATATTTTTACAATCAATTATTTGATTGCTAGTGGGCAAGACAAAAGAAGAAAAGCACCACTATTATTTCAGAAACACATTAACAGCATTCTGCAACACATTCATGAAGCATTTCCACCCAGAAAAAGGGCACAAAGCAGACCAAGTCAACACCTGCAGTCACCAGCACAGTGGGCTGCACTGATGCCTCAGGTTTTGGCTTTTCTCTGTTTCACACTCTGTGCTGCTTTAGTGTGTGGGTCTGGGCTTCACACGAGGGGATGGTGAGCTCTGTGCACAGAGCAGGGAGACAAAACAATTCCTGCTCCAGCTGGGCACCAAGGACAAATGATGCCAATGTCAGCCCCAGAGCACAAACCCCGTGGGCTGCAGAGAGAAAAACAAGCAGGGTGGGACTGCCTGGGCTAAAGCTGGGATGGGACAATGAACTGCCAGGTGCAAATGGAGCAGAGCTGATCCCAGGGAGAGAGCCCGGGAGCGCTGGTGCATTTTGGGGCCATTTTGGTTCATCTTAGGTGCAGCCCTGGCTGGGCTCTGGTGCTGCCCAAGGTGGGTCCATGGAGGAGATCCTGGGAATAAATCCCTGCTTTATTTTTTAGCTCTGCCCAGCCTCTGCTCTAGGGCAGCCTGCACAAGGCATCAGCACCATCAAAGGCTCAGTCAGGTGCTCCAAGGATGCTCCCCTTTACTCAGATCACATCTGGAACACGAGGCCCAGATGACTTTGAGCTCCTGCATTCAAGAAAACATAAAGACAAACTGAAGTGAGTCCATGGAGGGGAATGAAAATGGGGCAACTGATTCAAGAGAAGGAAGTGGGCTTGCTCAGCCTGGAGAAGGGAAGAAAAGCTGAAGGTCCTGGGCTTCCCAGCAGAAGCTACTGACACACTGCTGGAACTCTGCTTACTGAGAATTTCAGAGTTTCTGTGCTGACAGGCATTGACTCCCCAGAGAACACTGCATTTCACCTGAGGCAGTGGAGAAGGCCTCCAAAATGGAATGACAGAACTGGGATTGTGGGTGTGGAGTTTGAATAGAAGTGTGTGATATCACAGGGGGAAAAACTTAGAGTTTAAGGGTTTAGAATATAGTAATATATACAAAACAAGATGGAAGTTTTAGGGTGGAGGCTGGTCCTTCTTCCTCACCTTCTCCTTGGGTTTGGGTGGTTTTGTGTAATTGGATAAAAAAATCTGCATTGTGTGGTTGGTTATTGGGTTAAAAGTAAAAATAATTTAGGTGCCATTTCTTAATTGGACAGTTGATCCTTAAAAGGCCTTGCAGAGAGGGAGATACAGCTCCATTTTCAGTTTGTTAGAGTCAAGTGCTGTAGAGCTCACAGTTTGTGAGACTGCAGAATAAGAACCCATGAACATCTGAGTCCCAACAAAAAATACCATCCCATACATTTAATCCTGACCCTAACAAAAAAGAAGCAAAGACTCCACAACAACAGCTGTGCTCTTCACTGAGGTGGAGTGGGAGGGCAACAAGCAATAAATGGGATGAAACAAGGGAGGCTCCCAGTGGATATAAGCAAAAAGAAAATTCCCTACAAAAAATAATTAAGCATTGGGTTGGGTTACCCAGAGGTGCTGCAAAATCTCTGCCACTGCAGATTTTCAAGACTCCAGTGTACAAAGCCCAGAGCAATCAGCTCTGAATTCAGAGCTGAGCCTGCTTTAAGGCTGCAGAGGGGAAATTCTTGCGATCCCTCCTCAGCCTCCAAAATCAGTTTCTGTGCAGTTCACCCAGCTGGAGGTGTGTTCCAACCATGCCTGACACCAGTGGGAACTGGAGTCTAGTCAACATGCTTAGCATGAGTCTTTCCTGGCCTCCTCTTTTCCCAGCCTCCACTCAGCCTCCAAAAATCAGGGATTCCAGGGCTAGGAGCTTACCCCAGGTTTAACAGAGGAACGTGGAGCCCAGGTTTTCAGAGATGCCACAACTCAAAAAAAAAAAAAATAAATCTAAAAGTACTTTTAAAAGTTGCTGTTTCTAGGGGCAAGGAATTTCCTTGATGTTGAAGTATAAATATCAGTAAGCTCAGGAAATGATGAAATATTTAAAAGACAAGGAAAACGTAGAAGGGATCCTGAGTTTATTAGAAGTGTCCTCAGTTTCCATAACAAACCACTAATTGTGTTAGCAGGTGCCTAGAATTTTAGGAGACTGCCACCACAGGAGCTGTCCATATCTTCTGAGCCATGCTGTGCAAAATGCACTGTTTCTAAATATGAACGGGAATATTCAACACAAATCTGCTTCTCATGCAATTAAAAGGCTTCACAAATTATATTCACTTAATGAAATATTTCTCTCTCAAGAAGGAAGAGCTTCCTCCACAATGATCCTAATCCCTGATGAAAGTGCAGACACACACACAAAAATGATATACAGGCTGCAAAATGTCCTTTATACAATGGATATGACTTTTATATTATCATTGATCATACAGACTATCCCTAGAGAGAAAAGTGGCATATTCTGCATAGTCCAAGGACGAATGAACAAAGCTAAAATCAGGCTGTTCTCACCTAAAAGTCCCATGTATGCACATTAAAGATGCACTACAACTGTGTGAAGAGTTAGAGGATCACCCAGGCAAACCACGCTGCTTACACCAGCAAATGAATGAGTTCCCGAGCCAAGGGGAAGTGCCAGCTCCCGGCACGGATGGTACAGCCCCAATCACAACAGATGAGTCCACGGGACCATCTCACACCCTGACACCGAGAGACAGCAAAACCAGCGTCACACCAGAGCCATTTATCTAAGGGGGGCACTTCAACGATGCAGCCGTGGCGAGCAAGGCAAAAAAGACAAAATTGAGAACCCCAACACATCCCAACACCTGCCAGGGCGGAGAACCCGGACTGCCCGGCGTTAGTGCGGCACATACGGCTTTCCAAGGGAAACCCCGGCAATACACAGACAGCTTTCCAAGGGAAAACCCTGGCAATACACACACGGCTTTCCAAGGGAAACCCTGGCAATACACACACGGCTTTCCAAGGGAAAACCCTGGCAATACACAGACAGCTTTCCAAGGGAAACCCTGGCAATACACACACGGCTTTCCAAGGGAAACCCTGGCAATACACACACGGCTTTCCAAGGGAAACCCAGCAGCACACACAGCTTTCTAAGGGGAAACCCAGCAGCACAGACGGCTTTCCCAGCCACAACCCTCGCAGCACACAATTTTCCAAGGTGAAACCCAGCAGCAACACACAGGGGCTTCCAAGGTGAAACCCGGGCAGCACACACGGCTTTCCAAGGGGAACCCAGCAGCACACACGGCTTTCCCAGCCCAAACCCAGCAGCACACACGGCTTTCCCAGCCCAAACCCAGCAGCACACACGGCTTTCCCAGCCCAAACCCAGCAGCACACACGGCTTTCCCAGCCCAAACCCAGCAGCACACACGGCTTTCCCAGCCCAAACCCAGCAGCACACACGGCTTTCCCAGCCCAAACCCCGGCAGCCCTCCCCGTGGCAGTGCGGAACGCCCCAGCCATGTGCCGCTGGCAGAATTCACGGAGCAGCTCCGCAAGGCTGCCCGCGGCGATGGCAGCGCGGCACACGCGGCTCCTCCGCAAGCTCCAGCTGGGATACACGACCTGCCCCCCCCCGTCCTCCCGCCCCTCCCGGCCTCCCCGCGCCCCCCGGGACTGTGGGGAGGAAGGAGAAGCCTCGGGAGCAGCCTCGGGGTTACGGGATGACAGGAAGGGCCTGGCAGAGGGGAGGGCGACGGGGGCGCAGCACCGGGTCCCAGTCCCGCTCCCACCAACCTAGCACACAGTCCAGGGAGGGCAGCCCGCTGGAGAGCAGCAGCTGCCCGTGGCGCACCGAGGGCCGAGTGCCCGGCAGGGCGGGTGGCCGCGGCCCGGCGCCGGGCCTGCGCTGGAAGCTGGTGCGACCCCGCTCCCCGCCGGCCGCCGCCATATCGGGGCCGGGCACGCCGAACCGGCGCTCCGCCAATGGGGGAGCGGCTCGGGGAGCCGGCCGCCAATGGGAGCCCGCGTTGTTGGCACGTGCGGAGCTGGGGGGTGGCGGAGGGCTGCGGGGCCTGGCGGCGAACGGGGAGGTGAGAGCGGCGCCGGGGAGGGAACCGGGGCTGAGGGGACACCGGGGCACAACGGGGGACACTGGGGCCTTGCCCGCGGCTGGCAGCGGGCACGGAACGGCGCGGGGAGTGCGGTACGGGTGCTGTGGAGGGGACAGCCCGCTTGTCCCGCGCGGTGTCTGCCGGGCTGGGCGTGCAGCGGGCCGGGGGCGGACAGGCTCGCCTGGAGCGGCATCAGCCCCTTCGGAAAGAGCCTGCAAGGGAAAAGGGCTTGTAAAATGTATTTTCGTAAGTGCGTGTGACATGTGTGAGTATGTTTGGGTTCTTGCTTGGTTGTGCATAACCGCGGACCTGTAGCAGGCGTGTGGTTTAATGCCTTAACCTGGGAGCGAGATCTTGTGTCGGCGTGGAGCAAGACGTGCGGTAGAAAAAGTTAAAAGACATTAAAATGCTTTGACAAGTTCTAGTATGTTTGCTTTGTCGGTCAGCGCTCTATGTTCTCGTGCTCTGAAAGCAAGGGAAGCCCCTGTCAGTATGTAGAACAGCCACTACCACAAATATTTTTCTGTTTGTTTTTGATGTCGGTGGTTCAGATGCATACAAGCTGCTTGAAGACTCTTGTGCAAGTAGAATATAAAAACGAAGCTTTAATACTGTAATCCCTCACTCTCAGTCTTTAATTCCGGTGAATCATGTTGACAGTCGTTCTAAGCCAACTTTCTGAACACCTGTGGCTCTTGAGTCTCTTTTTAATTGAGGGGAAAAAATCCTCGTGTTAAATATGAGCAGCATGAAGGAGCAGCAATTTGTGGGCAGTCCTGAACCTCAGAGTTTTCCCTTCATATCCAATTCAAATTCAGGAGCATGAAACTTCAGCATGATGTGGCCCTAGCTGGGGAAAGGATGTTCTTTCTGCTGCTGGCCAAGCTTCCACACATGCTAAGCAGTAGACACCTCAAGATCAAGATCTTTTATTAGGAGTATCAAGAGGTTGTCTTAAGATTTTTTATTTTCTGCTAAGCTGTGAAATACTGGATCATACTTAATTTTAAGTATAGATTATTTTTTAGTGAAAGTTAGAAGTATCTGTCTGTAGAGGAGAAAATCAAAGGAGACTGGAAACCATGGCAAGAAATAAATACAGCTGTTAAATTTTACTTCTGTAGAATGTGACCAATGAGGTGTGAATATCTGGAATAGGAAAGGCCAACAAAATAAAGACCCAAAGCATTATCCACAATTCTTTTAAAAGGGTTTGGGCCTCTGTTTCTGTCAGTGGGATCCTGTGGTGTGAATTCTGTCTGACTGAAGAGGAAGCTGAAACCTAGGGAGAGTTGTCCACTTTCAGACATCACAGTGACTCTGCCTTTTCTAACTGTACTGTGCTCCTGGAGCCCAAATCCCTGAATATTTCAGGTGTGTGTGACACAGCAATTGCAGGGTATCTGTTGAGAACTTTGTTACAGAAGCTCATTACCCAGTGATAAGGATATCTCTGATAAGTCACTGCTTACCTTTTCATTCCAAGCAGTACATTTTCTTTTCTTACTTCATTAATACAAAATATTTCCTCGCTTTATTGGTTTTTTTTAAAATTAAAATACACTATTGTAGGTTGTCTTAACTTCACAGGGTCGGTGTAAACATAGATCCAGGGCTGAGCCCTCTCTTTTGTTCTTTCATTACCACTTACCTGCCATGTAAGGGGTTTTTAATACTTTTTTAACTTCATTTTCCTACAGGTCAATTAAAATTGGAGGCTAAATAATTCCTTCTCTTTTTTTTTTTTCCTCTTTGCTATTGGAAAGTGAGCACACATAATGAAAGTATTTTGCAAATGGGAATGCTTGTGCCATGGCCCTATCATTTTTAGTGTTTCTTGGCTAAACTGCACATCTCCTGGCAATCTCAGTGGCTCGGGAGCTGATCCAGTGGGTCAGGGTTGCAAAAGAGGAAATGTCGCTCCCTCCTCCTCCTCTCTTTCAAGTCCAGCAAACCCTGGTGCTGGTCAGTTCCCTCCTTGGGCTGATTGAGCTCACTAAACTGATTTGGAGCTATCAACTGACTTTCTCAATAATTTTACTTTGTGCCATCCTGTGAGCTGGTGCTGCATGGAGGAGGGCAGCCCAACCTCCCAGCTCTTGCTGGCTCAGAACTTTGTAGTTATTTCAGAATAAAAATTGGATATTTACATTTAAAAAAATGGATTTTTGCATAAAGTGATATTTTTGTTACAAATCTTTTTTTGTAGACATCCTTCCAAATATAGAGAAATGTGTCTTACATTGTAACAATACAAGAGACTGTTTCATATATAACAAAAATAATTAAATAGATACAATTTTTTCAGTATGAGAACTGAACTTTTAAAATATAGCAGTAGTTCTTTTTGTGGTGTTCATTTTTCCCCAGTTACATTTTAACCTGATGGGTGCAGTTAAAGTCCTACTGATTTAGAAAGAGAGTGGAAATAAGCTATTTTTCAATAGGTAGGGGATTTTTCAAATGTTAACATTTTAATGCAATAAAGCTTTACAACTGCATATGTGCTTATAGAAATACTGCTTACAACATCTGACTTTATCTGTATTTTAGACAAATTTCAGAGAAAGAACTAATTAAATTGAAGTTTAATTTTACATTTTTTTAGCTAATTATTTTTAAGTCAGTGGTGTTTCATTTTCAGGAATAACAATTTTTTTTTCACCCTTTTTGAATGATACTGCAGGTTTGCTTATATTCATATATCCAGTTTTGAAAAGGTGAATTTTCAGTCACTGTAGAAGATCCCACTAGGATCTGGTGTCTGGCAGAAAGCAAGACCACAGCAACTGTGATTCTAGACATTACCCTAATCCTCAAATGCACATTATGAGCTAGATAAATCCTACTGTTCCTGCTCTAGGGGTGGAATGGAAATGCAGAGAGACTAAGGAACATGGAAGTGATTTCCAGGGCTCAGGAAGTGTCTTAGGAAGTTATTTCTTGTCAGCTGAGCTATGGCAATGGACAGGGGTCCTGCTCAGCTCATTGGAGAATGGAGAGGTTTAAACATTTCTTGTCTATTTTGGGATGTCTCAAACTAGAATAATCAACTTTCCTTCCTCATAGCTCACATGTTGTCACGTAGAGCTGGTCAAATGGGGATGTCACTTTTAACTGCAAATCCTGCCTGTGCTGTGGAGAAATCAAGCGCTCTGTTTTCCTCTTCTTGCAAACTTGCTGGTCCAATTCAGCTATTTGCAGATTCTAAGATGGATTAAGTGAATTTGGGGTGAAAATTCCCTAAGGAAAAAAAAAAAAATAGAGGGAATACGATGGCAATCGAGAGAGCAGTCAGAACATTTGAGGAAAGGTTATGCTTGGAATTTGATGATCTGCAAGTATGTTTGACATTCCTCTTCCAAAACTATAGCCTACAGACTTGGGGGAAATCCTGGTGTCCCCAGAATAGCAGCCCTTGAAGTGTGCTTTGGCTATTTGTGGTTGATAATGATGCCTCAGATTTTAGCTCTTGTATTTTTCACATTCTGTGCTGCTT
Organism: Fringilla coelebs; assembly: GCF_963513975.1. Taxonomy (NCBI): domain Eukaryota; kingdom Metazoa; phylum Chordata; class Aves; order Passeriformes; family Fringillidae; genus Fringilla; species Fringilla coelebs. The sequence continues at coordinate 57,997,047 of NC_140034.1, read as the reverse complement.
TAGTGTGTGGGTCTGAGCTCCACACGAGGGGATGGTGAGCTCTGTGCACAGAGCAGGGAGACAAAACAATTCCTGCTCCAGCTGGGCACCAAGGACAAATGATGCCAATGTCAGCCCCAGAGCACAAACCCCGTGGGCTGCAGAGAGAAAAACAAGCAGGGTGGGACTGCCTGGGCTAAAGCTGGGATGGGACAATGAACTGCAAGGTGCAAATGGAGCAGAACTGATCCCAGGGAGAGAGCCCAGGAGCGCTCGTGCATTTTGGGGCCATTTTGGTTCATCTTGGGTGCAGCCCTGGCTGGGCTCTGGTGCTGCCCAAGGTGGGTCCATGGAGGAGATCCTGGGAATAAATCCCTGCTTCATTCTTTGGCTCTGCCCAGCCTCTGCTCCAGGGCAGCCTGCACAAGGCATCAGCTTCTGGTGACCTCAAAAGGACAGAAGGCATCAATAAGAGGAAGCACAGTTGTCCTGGCCTCTCTTTACCACGTGGGTTGCCCATGTAGGCTCATAGGACAAGTTAACACCAGCAGCACTCTGAGGGCAGTGTTCCCCAACAACAGGGCGTTACTACTGATGGATGTGTTCTGTTGTCTCTGCTTTCAAATCAGTGGTTTTGCTGGATTTTAATTGTGCTGCAGAAGATTCATGTATGCTATTGTTTTTGAACAAAATGCTGTTCATTTTGGTATAAAACACCAGCCCATTTTATTTCAAATTAATTTCTTTTATGTATGTCTGCCAGACCAGTTTTCAGTGATATTTTTCTGTTGGATTTATGTGGGATAGAGAACCAGAAAAGCACATCCCAGTAGCAGTTCTAATTCATAATCTTATTAGTGTTTGCTGTTGCTTTGCCAGGCTGCTTTGCTCATCAGTTGTGGAATGTGGTGGTATTAGACTGTACTGATTAAAGTTTTATAGGCACCAAATCAGATTAGGCACCGAGTCACCTGACCAGGCTGGGCTTGCAGTCATGTGACCCACGCCCTGCTGAGCTCCTGCTGGGAGCTGAAACAAGGTAGTTTGCTTTTGAGATGTTCTTAAGTATCTAACAGCATGGGTCGTGGATTACGGCTGCAAAGAAGATGGCTTCATTTTCCTGATCTTTGAACTAGCTGGAATGGAATAAGTTTGAAAGTGCAGGATCTTCAGGCCATGAGCCAACAACTGGAAACAATGTTTAATCCTGGAAGCTCTGACACCAAAAGACCTGGGTTTTTTTCAGTGTGAAAAAGCTTAAAGACTGCTTATTCAGTCAGTCTGTGGCAAATCAAAGAATTATTTGGAGTGTTTAGGACTTGCCAGTTGTATGATATTATATAAAACATAAGATCTTATTCAGAAGGCCTCTGGATGTTACCCAAATTCATCCTTGTGGGTATCCTGAGCAACAGGGAAAAAAATTTAAACCTGTGTCAAATTTAAACAGCTCTTTTAAAATAGAAGTAAGTTAGGAGACATGAGTTAGTGTGTGCTGAAGACAAGAAATTCTTTTTAAAATTACTTTATGTTTCTGTAATTTCAGAACTGTACAGTACAATATTACTGAAACATGCAGAACAATAATCTTGAAAATGAATTGTGAGTTAAATTTAGTATCTTAATAAGCATCATACAGATTAGTGCTGTATTTAATAGAGATTATTTTCCTTGTAGTTCTCATACTTCCTGATGAGACCCACAAACATGGAAGGAACCTCAGGTTTCTGGTACTGGCCAGTGATGTTTTCTGGTTATTGTCTACCACAGATATTCCAGACAGGAATGCCAGCTTGATTTTTCAGCTCCTACCAACTTTCACAGCACTCTGGCCATCCACAGAGTGAGGCATAGACCAGGGTGTCCTGCAGTAAATAATTCTGTAGAGGTGTGTATTGCTTGCTCTTTAAAAAATTTGACTAGAATGGTAAACTAATTCGGTCACTGAGGAGCAGATGAAGAAAATTTTGGCGTTTAAGTAGTCAGGAAGTAAAATTGAGTGTATTGTAAAGCTGGATATAAGACAAGCAAGCAACCTAGTAAAACTCATTGTAAAGCCAGATTCACAACTGGCTACTTAGGGAAACTTAAATTGTTTCAAATTAGGAATAATGTTTTGGTGAAAAATAAAATAAAATTGCAACTCTCTGGCCTTTTTTTGTAGCCAGGCTGTATTTTAGCAAATCATCATTATTCTTTGTCTCAGTGGATCCAGCTTCCATCCCCTACACTGAGCCTTCCAATTCCATGCCAAAAGTTCTTTGTGGGAAGCCCATTTCAGGAGCGTCCATCTGGGAGCAGGGCTGCCATTTTATCCAATTTCCCCTCCTTGTACTGAATTGCATTTTGTGTGAGATAATATATGTAAAAGGAATAAAAAATGAATTCACATTTAAAACTATAGATACTGAAACAGATTGAGGGAAGCCAAAATGTTATCAAGGTCATAGAAATAAGAATTCTTTAAGTGGTTACTGCAGAGTAACTCAGTGTATTGCGAGTGGGACACACAATATTACTGAAACCTGCAGAACAATAATCTTGAAAATGAATAGTGAGTTTAATTTAGTTCTGGGTGCTGCTGGAAATGTGAGCTTCACTAATTGTTTCCAAGTCCTGTCTTGGTTTTGTGTGGAAAGAATAGAATGTCTTATTTCATTGCAATGAGGGGGTAATTCATCTGAAGTTTTAGCCCTAAGGCTTATTAGAAAACCTGTGTCTCTTCAGTAGCCATGTTTTCAGTATTTTTGTGATTTACAGCTGTGACTGTGTCCCTAGCAGAGGGAGAAAGTTTTTTTTTTTTTGCACCCTGCTCTTATATTTCTGTGAAAACTGTTGCACATTCTTGGAGCCTCATGTTTCACCTTTTCTCAGTTGTGCTTCCATTGGTCCCAGAAGTGTGAAGCACTGTTTGATCTTGGTGTTCACTCTTTGATCTTGGTGTTCTCATGCTATTGCCAAGCCACAGGGAATTTTTAATATAATTTTTAACATTTCTGGCACAAAAGAACTGAAATTCACAAACATTAAGTTGTGGGAATATCATCAATTTTCTTAGCATGCACAAAGTATCTGTGAAAGGAGCTGTATGACCAATCACTGATTTTCCTTTTAGAAAAGCAATGTATTATGGAAGAAAGGGCAAGCCATGTTCTGTACTTCGGAACAAACCAGATGAGCAAGTGTAGATGAAATAAAATCTTAGCACTTATTAAAAACCTGAAAAGTTTTTAAGAAGGCAATTCAGGGAGACAGTACTATGAAGTTATACAGTGATTCTTTCTGTACTGCTTTTCTGTTTCACAAGTACTTGTGTCCTCATTTGAAACTCCTGTTTGGGCTGGATGTCTGTGGTAAAATGAGCCGTGCAGGCCCTGCTTGGTGATGTGTTTGGTATCAGTGAGGGTGCAGTTTGTGGGGCTGGAGCATGCTCTGCACCTCAGCTTAGGATCATTTACTAAATTGGAGAAAGACACCTCTACTTATTTGATTCACTAAGTAGTCAGTTTTCACATTTATTATTGTGTCAGCTGTATCTTTTATTTTAAACCATCAAATTAAATAATAGCTTATGCTCACTTTCTATTTTAGTTCATGCATTTAAAACCTGGAAGCCAGATAAAAAGATAGTTTCAGAATAAATTCAGTATATTATTTATGAGTGGAGCAACACATTAGCATGGAGTTCACAATAGATCATATCGCTTTTATTCCATCTTACAAGCTTAGCAGCACAAACAGAATAATCAACATATTATTTGGCTGTCATCTGCTGAACAGAAAGCAGAGATCACAAGGAGGTTTTCCCTAGCTGCAGTGATGGCCTTTTTGTTCCAAGCCCCCATCTGGGAGGGCCATGGTGTGTTATCATATGGAACGCGGGGTTTGCTGTAATCTGCTTAGCTGCACTGCAGTTTGAATCTTTATTCCATGTTTGTGTAATTTATAATTTTAATGAGACCGTGGCTCTTGTGGGCTTTGAAATATATTAAAAGCTCTTTTGTGCATATGCTTTTGTTCTTGCTTAATAGGCTCAGTGTATTTAAAACTGATGAATTTTTATTCATGGATTTGGATGTCTGGGGATTAACTTAGACTGAATATCATTGCACTCATCTATTGATGTTTGGAACTTTTTTGTACTTGTATCTCTAAGTGGAGAAGACCTTACAGAACTTGTGCATTACACATAAAACAGCTCAGAAATAACTAATAAAATTATATTGAGCAACGAACAAAAATACAGTTTATTTTTACTGCATAAACTCTCCTGAAGTACCATTTTGCTCTGACAAAAGTCCTCGAGTTCATGCAAATATGTGTATTTAGAACTTTGTAACTAAACAGCAGTTTGGGAAAGCAGTCAACATTTTTGCAGAATAACAGCAGTGATAAACACTTGATTTGCATTTTTCTTCTATTCAGGTAACTTGAAAATGTAAATACTGAGCACTCTCTTGTCTGTGTTGCCTTTCTCCTGTTTTTAACACATTTTTTTAATGCAGAGTGTGCATAAGCTATTTTGTTAGAAGGTGATGCTCATAACTGGGGAGTATTGATAAACATACAGAAAGATTCTGCACTGCTATTTTCTGACAGTGCTAAAACTGGTCTTGTTTTTTGCTTTTGTGTTTTTCAGATGTTAAATGGTTTGTTTATTTGTTTGATTTACTGTTTGTTTAAAGATTTGATACTTTGTGACTTCTGTGTTTTTGAACTACCTTGGAGCCCTCTTCAATGATGGCATTCTCTCTGAGACCAGCACTGGCAATAAGATGGAGGCAATTGTGTTTTTTCTAAATAGTCTTGCTGATGGTCTACTGAAATGTGGAGGAGGTTTGGGTTTTTGTTTGTGCTGTTTTTGTTGGGTAGGCTGGTTTTTACCAGCAAACAATCCTCTTTGTAATGACAAAATATTTTAAGTAAACAGCCTTTTTAGTTCTCAGTGCATAGGGGAGTTATTCATCTCTCGTCTCTTCACTGCTTTGAGCAGTATTTCCAAAATTATATTTCCACAAGATGTGTCAGCTGGGAAGTGCAGGGAACATGTGAGCCATGGGCAGCTTCAGCTTTTGTAGGGTTGTAGATTTTTAGTGCCTAATGTGAAAATTAGGCTTGTAACTCTTTGTCTTACAGCACTGAAATGAATTTTCAATGTTTATATGTCTGTGTCTCAAGGAAGTGAATGTAATGAAATTGAAGATAAACACATTGTGACGTGGACACAGCCCATTTTTCTCAGTTACCAGGAAGGTGACTATGGTGTCTGCCAGACCTTTGGTGTTTGTCCTGACTTTGACCTTGTTGCAGAAGACTGTAAAGTGAGTATTTTGGCATCCCTCAGAGGCCCATGTATGACCATGCCTTTGCTCAGCTATCTGGATTTCACTGTTCGCAAAGAGGAGTGAATGGATCTGCAGAGGAGGACAAGCTTTGGAATGCATCTGGCCATTAAAACAGCGTTTTATTCAGGGTTGTGCAAGTGTTAGGAGCTGCTTCCCAAAGGTAAATAGAACCAGTGAGAACTACCTGAAATCTGTGTTGGGAAATTGCTCATTCTTGTCGGTAGTCTCTGGTTATTTAACACCAGCCAATTGTGTTATGTTTACAGGATTAAACTCCTTGTCAGCTTGAGATCAGCAGCTGAAGGAGCTCTCGTTGGAGACAAACTGCCAGTGCCTAGTAGAGATAATGTGTAAAAAAGTAATCTCTTCCAGAATATCACCAAGCTTGCTCACATTTGCCAGACCAAGTCCAGTGTTTCTTCCAGAGTAAAGCAACAGCTGGAAATAAAAAGCAATTCTTCTGATCTCCAGCACAGAGGGACCTTTTGAAAATGGTTCTTTGTTTTGCTTTAGATGTTCAGAATCCTCAGATTGAAATGAGAATATTTAAAGCATTTTGTATATTTATATAAATATATATTCATATATATTTATTTAAAACATATTGTGTATCTAATACAGGAAGCATCCAAATAAATAAGATATACACCCTTCGCTCTTCTAGCACATGTGACATCAGTTTCATGCAGAAGTTTTAAAATAATAGTTTAATATAAATAACAGCTCAAACAGAAATATTTAAATGGCCTGCTCAGTGTGCACTTTTTGGTTTGGGTTTTTGCATTGTTTTTTAAAGTAATCTCAGAGTAATTCTATGGGAAAGATATGGTGCAAGTTATGTGTAAATAAAGGTGTCTGGTTAGAAGTGGAGAATGTTAGGAGAAGAGTTTTTGTTGTGGGAGGAAAAACTGATAATCTCTTACTGCATATTCAGTGAAATTCCAGAATTGGGAAATATGCGACCGGAAATGTTTTATGAAAGTGAAAAATCTGTTTAGTGTCAAGTGCAGTGTTTTGTTTAGTCACAATTTCAGTGCCTGCAACTTTGATTTTCCTGTATTTAAGAATTCAGCGCCATATCTTAAATTGTCTTACACAATGCCATTGGTTTTCTGGAAATGATAAATCTGCTCATTGATTTTCTAATTTTATTATGTACACAATAATTGTAATCCAAGATTACAGCAAACAAGATGTTAATTTCTAGACAACCTATGTACATTTCCCTCAGAGCGCGAGTGCTACAGAAGCAAAGAGTACAAAGAGAATACCATTTGTGCTATCCTCACAGGAGCTGTCAATAAAAGATGTAATAGGGGATTTAGGAATCTGGAAATGGCCAACTAATTTATGTGAATCTATTTTATTTCAGCTAGAAAGCCCGAGCTCTGTTTCGTCTGCACTGCATATTGCAGAGCACAGGCTGTCTATAGAAAACCAGGCGGCTGCATATGGATAGTCCCTTGATATCATTCACTTGCTGTGTAATCTTATTATGCAAAGTTCTAATCTTCACCTAGAATGAATGCCTCTGGGTCAGAATATAGTCATATCAGGGTTTTTGAGGTCATGTTTTGTGATCCTTAGCTTATTCTTCTAAGTAGAGCTGGGATTTAAAGAGTATTCCCCAGACACTGGCAGAGATAGACGGCAAAACCTGCTGCCTTTTTGGAAGACAAGACCAACATGAGGTCCCTGGTAGGATTAAACTTGATTTGTAGCTGTAGGATTTTTTAACAGATGTATTATTGGACAGGGAATAGGGGGCCACCAGCACAGCGAAATTGGATCACAATTGGCATTCTCAGGGAGTCCGCTGGCTGCTAAAACAGCAGCTGCATGTGGATTTGACTTCTTTCAGGTGAAGCGACTTCCAGTCATTTGGAAAGGATGGGATGAAAAGGAACCTTGGTGATAATTTTGATGTCTGCAAGATTTAGTACCAATGTAATGGGATTATCGGTAACACCTTCGCTGCAGAAAAAGCCACCTGGCGCTATAACTGGCAGCAACTGAGAACTAATCCTTTCCCATCTCTTGGATGTCATTCATGAGGCTCAAAGTGATTTCTACCCTGCTAGCTGTGATTAATTTTATAAACAAACAAACAAAAACTGAGTGATGAAAGCACAGGCTATGGGAGGAAAAGGGAACAGAAGATACTAGTAATTACATTTTGCATTTTATTTGCTGTGTATTTTACAACTATACAGTTGTGGGGAAATAATTGTGTTCTCTGTGATAAATATGGATGTGTGGCCTTTTTTAACCAGTGTTGATTTCAGAAGAAATTTTTCAGCTACCTGCTATATGATAGTAGGTAGTACCTGGAAGTAATTACAACAGGTTTTAGGCCATTAATTCTGCAATAAGGATGTTTGTACTACAGAGCCATTAAGTTTTCAAGGGGCCTGTGACTTAAATAATTCATTTCATTGTGCTTAATGGTCTTATGTTCGATCTAGTGGAGTGGCCTGCTGATGGTACTTTGTATTAAAATTGTGTGATGTGGAAAACTGTTCAGCTGTTTACTTTCTTGTGATCAACAATATGAGATTGTTTCAAAAATACAATGATGTGAAGTTCTCAGAGGAAACAATTATATTTTAACAATTATACTTTTTAACAATTATATTTTAATGATGCTCAAGTAATTATTTCTCTGTGTGTTTTTGTTTTCTTAAATAAACTAGTTTGATCTGGTGGTTTTTTTACTGGACTTGCTGCAACCAGTTATTAACTAGAAGTCATTACTTAAAATGACATGGAAACTTTTAGGATTTTAGTTATTTGGAATGAATATTAGATGTCTAAAGATGAACCTTAATATTTAAAACACCTTCCCATCCTCAGGAGGTACCTTGCCAGGGTCAGACTCTATAATCCAGGTGTATATATATGTATTCATTTGAAATTAACTTTCTTGAGTAGTAGTTTTATATAAAGCTAAGAATTTTTTGATTGTTATCATAAAATCTGATAAGCTTGAACATTTAAAAAAAATCCTTTGTACTACATTTATAAGAAGGGGTTGGTGAAATCTATGTCTTGGGCATTAAGAATTTATTATTAGAGAGCTGTGAACAAAATTTGAGAGCTCTTCACTCGTGTTCTGTCCTTGTGGTTAGTTTTTTTACCATGGCAGCTCTGGCAGCAGGCAGAGCTCACTCTGAGCCCTGGGGTCCCTGAATAGCTCCCAAATCCACTTACAAGCATCTCAAGGAAACACGCGTCCAGGGTAACTATCCCTAGGTTTGTGTCACCCAAAATCCAAAAGGAAATGGCTTACAATCACTTTGAAACTTGTTTTCTGACATGCATAGCAGTTGTTTGGAGTTTCATAATAAAAACATTTCAGTTACAACCTGACAGCTGGTGGCATGGGAGGCTTGCACATTCTCTTGATGTTGTTACTGTTTATTTGTCCCAGTTTGATCTGTGTACTCTGAGCATTATTATGCATTGTTTGCAAATGCCTTTTTACCTGCAATACCCACAGGCGCCTAAATTCTCTACTATCCTAATATGTTAATGTCCCTGTAGGACACGAAATAACACAACGTGCACACGCTGCTTTTTTCAAGGTAAAATGAGACTTTTTAATTTCTGATTCCAACATTCATAGATTTCCAAAAGTGACAGTGGATTGGAGGGTGAAAGTGCCACCTCTCCAATGACACTGGACAAGCCAAAAGTCCATCAAATTTCTCCTCCACAAAAGAATGCAAAACAATGAGTTATTTACATACAGTGTGTGAGAAAGTTCATCACACAAAAAGGCTTAGAAAATCTTAAAAGATCAGGGTGACAGTTAATGTGTTAATATGAGGTTTTTGAACAGCATGGGGCAAAAATAGTGGATGCTTGTGCGGTATTTTTCTTTGTCCCTGAACTGAGAAGCAATATGAGGCTCCTTTCTCACAGGTGCTGTTAGGAAGTATTGATGATGGACTTCTCTCAAAACATAGTTGTGCATTCACCTACTTCTGCAGCTCAGATTCATCTGCTGTGCCTCCACCTTCCTTTTGTGACCTGTGTCACTGTTCTGGTCTCTCATTGTGTCTGGTCTAAGAGTAAGGCATTGGTTGGTGCACTGAATTGACAAGAACCAGCCACTTCAGTGCCTCCCCAGAATGCGTTCTGCTGAAAGTGCATTCCCCTTCCAGGGGAGCTGTTCCACTTCCTGCAGGGTGTTGTGCTGGGTGCTGCATCTGCCAATGACTTTTCTGTTTGCCACTGTATTTTGGGTCATTACTGTGAAAATGGTCAGATAGTGCATGGTGAATCACAGCTTGGTTTAAGCTGTTCTAGTGCAGAGAAATTTATGTAGATAAAAAAGGATGTCTCTTTTGGAACAAGGAAATGAACTTGTTAGAGAATATTTGCTCCCAATAACAGTTGTCTTATGAATGTAAAACTCCCATTAAATTTTAGTGAGAGTTGTGAAAATAAATCCATACACTTTTAAATTCCTTCATTTCATCAGTGAAATGTAGAAGATGTCTTTATTTCATTCTGAAGTGGGCATATTTTACACAGCATTTTTCCTTCTTTTCAATATACTTTATTTGCTCAGCAAACCCTATTGACCCACCTTAGTAAAAGAGGGAAATCTTGTAGTGGTTTTAGTTAATGATAAGGCAGCACTGAGTTTAAGGGGAACAGGTTTTTTGCAGAATGTGGAACTTGCTTCAATGACTTCATTATGTCTGTTTTCCACTTCCTTAAGTGTAACCACCAGATTGTGGTACGGAAACATTTTATTTAGATTAGCATTGTAGGCATTGGATCTCCTAATCAGAGTTGGACTTGAGTATTTGGGGAAAGGGTGTCAGAAAATGTTTACAGGCTAATGTACTGCAGAAGTTACAGCACTGTGCTACAGCTGAGAACAGAAAGACTTGATGCCTTATTTCTATATGCACCTCTTCAGGTCTGTCTGATTATTTGTTGGTATCATTACACTGTTGGGTTTTTTTAATCTTGTCCACCTGTTACACACTAAAGATGGGTTTTTAAATGTTGGATTGCTTGTTCTCCAATGAATGATCCTCTTCTGTTTTGCTGTAGAGCTGCTGGGCACCGTACCACTGTAGGATGCTTCGCAATGCCCTAGGAAAAACCTTCCGATTTCTGGGCTACACGGTGCAATATGGCTGCATAGCACACTGTGCCTTTGAGTACCTTGGAGGAATTGTTGTGGTAATCTTCATTTTCATGACATTTAAAAGGAGATAAAACTGTAATACTGGCAGTTTTCTATGTGATGATGCCAATATATCAGGTTTCTTAATTTTCCTCAAAGCATTTAACACAATTTATGGGAAGCAGGTTCAGCCCTGGTGAAAGTTATTTGTTTTCTGATGTGTTACTGCTCGAGGCATCACTGAAGTAAATAGGAAGCTCTGATTAAGCATTTTGCACAGAGTCCATTCTTTAAGAAACACTGGAGCCAGTGATAGGAAATACCTTTGTTTCACACTGGCCAGATTTTTAGATGTTTTATGCTCCCTGCCCCTCCTCCCCAGGCCCTTAACCTGGCAGATACTGCTGCTGGGCATGGGGGAGTTTGGCTGTGAGCTGCTCCTGCAGCTTCTGTGATGATTCTGTGTCACAGAGAAGAGAAAGGAGTAAGCTGGTAGGGCTTTGAGCACTGCTCCTAAAAATTTCATGGAGATGCAGTGCTGAAAGGAATCCGTAAGGGCCTGTAGCACCAAGTGCAGTTCAGGACTAGCCCCAAGGAAATGAGGAGCTGTAACAGTTAGAAGGCTTCCCTCAGCTTTCAAATGCATCACACATTCCATGGAGGAGCTCACTTTTAGTTCTCTACATTCCACCTTTTCCAATTTATTAGCATATCATTTAAATAGAAGTTTATTTTAGAAAGAAGCAATTTGAAATGCTAATTTTTCTCTTTTCTTTTTCATTTGCAGTGCTCTGGACCTTCCATGGAACCAACCATTCAGAACTCTGATGTTGTCTTTTCGGAGAACCTCAGCCGCCACTTTTACTGCATTCGAAAGTACGCTGCTCTCTTGAGAGCACACCTGGCATTCCCTTTGCCAGGGCTTGTCAATAACCACATTCTGCCCTTGGTTTTTAGTGTATTTTTCTGCCTCTAACTTGTAATTTTCCATTGTCTCTAAAGGATCTTAAAGTTACAAACAGCCCAATGAACAGCTTGTCAAAATTTAGTTTGGATTTAGTCTGTTGTCACTATCGCAGCTTTGTCCAAAAAATAGAAAAAAATCATTTTTTTCCTCCCCCTAAATGATTCTACTGAGTGAATGTAACTTCTTCTCTAAGCAGTTTGGTCTTGAAAACCAGCTATGGGTATTACTGGTCTCAGGTTGTAGTCTTGAATGTTTCATGAATGATCTTAATAACAAAAATTCACTCAACTTTTAAAACTGAAATTACGTCTGAGTGTAAAACTGAAGAAACCAAATTGTACACAAAAATTTTCAGCACAATGGACTGTCTTTTATGTGTGTGAATATTTTTGGAGTAGATACATGGATGCTCATGTACTCAGCCAAATAGTTTGTAACTAGAGTTCTTCTGTTTGTTTTTGTTTGTTTTTTTTCCTCTCAGAGGAGATATTGTAATTGTGAAAAGCCCAAATGACCCCAAATCAAATATCTGTAAAAGAGTAATTGGCTTGGAAGGGGATAAAGTCTGCACAAGCAACCCTTCAGATTTCCTTAAGAGTCACAGCTATGTAAGTATTTGAGTTTCTTCCTATGTAAATTAATGATTACTTAAGTAGGCCTGGTGGTCTGTAAAGGATTTGCAATATTTGAGGATCATAATAAATCATAAATTATGACATTAATAAATTATCATTCTTGAATATGTGCCATAAAATGTTGTACTTTTAGACTATTTATGTCAAACTGTCTTCCTCTGCCTTTTGTTTCTGTAGGAACTGTAGACAGATATTTCTGCTGTGCTCTTTGGAAGAATACTCTGAAATTCTCTGTACAAACTGCAGTACAAGACACAGGTGCAGGTGCTTGGTGTTCAGGCAAAACCGTTCCTGTATTTTAAACACTAAGAAGTGAATGTTTGACTCTGCAATAGCTTTGCAGATTTTTCTTTCCAAATTATACTTTAGTGTATCTCTATTTCAATGTAGCAGTATTTTAATGCTCCTCCGTGTGGTTGGAAAAGTGGAAATTTTCCTGACTTGGCCAGAAGTCAGGTGATGGAGTGAAAAGGGAAAAATAATCTCAATGTTCATTTGTCCTTACGCAGATAGATTTTACAGAAGTTTGGGAAGATCAGTGACAAAATGTTTTTAGCAACTTTTTTTTTAGGCTATCATGAGAAAATCTTCAGGAATGATGATCACAGAAGAATGTGGGTTTTTTCTTGTCCCAGAAGTGTGTTTGACTGTTACCTCTATTCAGCACTTGTGGAGCCATCAGATATTCCTAGATAATCTTTAAACAAAGCTGTGATTTTGCCCTTTCATATCCACTCCATCCTCAGAATAAAAAGAATGAGCATGTGGCCACAGTCCTGTGCTGAGAAGGTGGAGAATTTTATGGAACACTCCTTACAGGCAGCTCCAGTTTGTGACACAGAAATCCTGTAAGAATTTGGCTTCCATAAAGGCTGCCACCTTTACCAGGGAGCCTCCAGCTACCATTTGTATTGAGCAGCTGAAGTGGAGTTTGTCTTTACTTAAAACAAAAATTCTTGTTTAGTGGCAGGAAGCAAGGACATGAGTCATACTGAGGGTTTGCATTTTTTCCTTTCACTCCAGTGTTGAGGTAAGATACCTTGGGCACCTGCCTCTAATCTGCACTGCTTCTGTAATGCCAGAGCCACTGGAGCTGCTGTTCTTAGACTTTGCTCACTTGTGGGCTTAAAGAAGGAACTCATTCTCTGTTACATTTTGAAGGAGAGGACAAAACATTTAGTTTCTCCACAAGTCAAATTGTGTTAACCATTTAACCAAGGAAAAACCTACCAAAACCCCCAAAGAACACAAACCCACCTTTCTCACCAAGTTAAAGGAATCCTCTAGCTCTGGTGGAGCTCATAATTGTGATGGAATACACATTTCCCAGAGGAGACCAACATGAATTCTGTGTACACTGACAGAAGGCACAAACTGACTTTCTCTGAGCATATTTTTCCTCACTTGTCTTAGTCTTGAAAAGGAAGTTTGGGAAAGATTTGTACTTAAAACAGGAAATCAGCTTTTCTGGAAACACTGAAGTGACCAAGTGAATATTCAGCAGAACAATTTCTGCCCTAGTGCAGGGTTTCTTGCCTCCAGTTTTAATCCAAAATATGAGGAGAAAGAGCAGATGGGGAATGCGGAGTCCATTTCCTGTTTTCATAAAGGCTAATGTGTGGAAATACAGAGAAGTGACAAGCTTTTGTAATTCTTACACCATAAATTGTATCTAGGAGGAGAAATTATCTAAATGGATGTGCTCTTGTGCCTGATACCTGTTTTCCTTCTACCTTTAGTGCTTGGTAAAGAGGTAGGTCTTTCCATCTGCTCTGGAGACTCGTCCTTTACAGAGGAGTAAATTCTCAACGTGGATATCTGTACTTTATGTTCATAACTGAGGCTGGATTACTCACTAAGTAAATTGTTGGGGAGGGGAAACATGACATGTATTTATGTTTAGGCAATTGCCTAATCAGATTCCTTCTCTTAGTGAATCACTGTGCTATGCCCTTTTAACTCAAACACAGAATTCCTCACAGCAAATAATGGCAGCAGATGTACAGAGAACTGGCTGTTTTGTCGATGCTTGCCTGAGGTGGGTTTTGGAAAAAAAAGATTGTCCAAGCTGAGGAAAGGCCTGGGCTGTGGTTCCAGATGGCCAGGGGTGCTGCTGGGGATGGTCTCTCTGCCGGGGGAAGGTGCCACTCCTTAAGTGAGCAAAGCCTGGAAAGTGTCATGGGTTTTGCACTTTATCTTTGGCTACTGACTGCCTTTTTTCAAAGAGGAAGTCTGAGTGGTGTGTGAATGCTGTGACTCCAAAGTGTGTAAGGTCAGAGCAGTCTTTGTTTTTATTGCAGTGAACTGCTCAGCTTTCCTTGAGGGCTTGTCTCCTATTTTGGGAAGTTTCTGTCATGTCTGCAGACTTACACAGTAAATGGGAATATCAGATGCCAGCAATATTGCCAAATTAGGCAGCTCAGACCCCTGCTTCAGTCTGTGCATTCTGTGCTGCTGGTTGCCAGCTAGTGGATAGATTTTCTGAGCTAGCCAGTTCCTGGAGATGGCAGAGTAATGGCCATACAATGGGAAAATTACCTGTAAGCACCTGCTTTAGATTTGCCCTAAAAGGAAAATCCTTAGAGCCACGTTAGTAGGAATTGTTCTTAGTCTGTATTGATTGTGTCAGTGGTAGTGTTGGCGTATTTTACAGCATTGAAGTTTGGGATTTTTGTACTTAAAAGCATTGTCACACACAGTTCTTACCCTGAAGCCTAAGAGAATGCTAAAATCAGATCCTACTTGAGGTGCTGGTTCATTCATGAATATACTTCTCAGGATGCCTTTATGTGTATGGAGAACTCTGTTTACAATTTTTTCTCTGTAAAATTACACAGATGAGATACATCATTGCTGTAAACAACCAAGGAGGTACCTGTAGATTGAAAAAAAAATCCAAACACAACAAAACAACTTTCCAAGCTATAGTGAAAAGAAACAAACAAACAAACAAATCATGCATAAGCTGAATAAGTTGTTCTGAAAAGAGGTATTTCAGCTGAGTAGAAATGCACAGTAGCAGTGGCAGTTGAAATACTCTTGCTGCTCTATTTAACTGAAGGAATACATCATAAGAGAAAATTATTTTTGTCAGAGTGCACTAAAGCTAAAGCTGTGTCAAAGACCTGTCTTTGATGGAGTTGGATTGCAGGCTGATGGAACTAATGCCACACATAAAACTGAGTGGTATAAATTAGGCATGTGCTGAAATTACAGTTTAAGTACATTCAATTGGAGTTGATCTGTAGAACAATAATTAGGGAAATCTTCCTATTTACATGAAAGTATAATGAAATTCCTTTTTTGAATAAGCTGCTATGGTATTACAAAGTTAGGAAAAGGTAGTTTTCCTTTTTTATATCTAATATGGAATGAGAGCATTAGGCTGGCAGTTTTGCAGGGCTCTTTTTTAGTTGTGTGTTAAATGTACATTTGTAAACAGAAACAAGTGTATTTGTTGTAATAAACATTTAGGAATGCATAATATATTTTTTCTGTATCAGAGGCAATGTGGTATGAACCCAGAAGTTAAAAAGGTAAACAACTAATGCTGTATTCAAAACTAGTTTCACTTATTAAGAGATATCCTATTTTATTCATTTAACTATACAGCGATTAATGAGGATTAAAAAGGACACAGTAAACCCCTGAAATGCTCTTAAAAAAAGAAAAACAGCCGAAAGGTTATTTTTCATATTTAAGCTTTTATTTCCTGTTTAAAAAACTCTTAATACAGGTTTATAATTCAGATTGAGTATCTTATTGCTCTGTTTGAATTTGCTTTAATGCCATTTACTTTAGCTTTAATTTCTTTACGTACCATATGTTCTTGTGCTGCAGGTCCTATTTACAGTGTGAAAAAGTGAGGGTTAAACCATCAGACTCAAACAGCTTATATGTCATAAACCACCAATATGCTAAGCCTTTGAGGTACTTAAACAAAAGTAGCCCCTAATAATGTCACTTAATAGAGGCAGAGTCTGTAAATAAGGAACTGCCTCGTGCAAGTCCCGGTGATAAAAAGCTGAGATACAAATCCATATCTCAGCAACACCCTGCTGGTGATCAATCAGCTCCCACTAATGCTGCCAGCCTGGCTGCTGGGGCAGTGTTTGCCTTGTGCTGCAGCAAAATGAGCCTTGCCACGGAGATGGCATCTCCTCATCCTCTGGGAGCTCCAGAGCCAACAGAATTCCCAAGATAATGCACCCCGCTGTGTTTGCACAGTGCTGCTAACTCTTCAACAGCTCTTGGCTAATGCAGTAAGAATATGATGTGGGCACTAAGGATAACATAATGTCAAAGCAAATGGCACAGAATCATAATCACAGGGTTTGAATATACCCTGCAAGACACTGAAAAGTGGTTTTCTATTTCAGAGCACTCAGTACTGTTGGATAGTCATTTTAAGGTATCCTAAATAGCAATTAAAAATAAACCTAATTAAAACACCACTCCTTTTCCCTTTGCTCTAAGTATCTTTATGTTTACACTCATGGTTTAGTAGGTCACTGAGTTAGTTTCAGTAGTTGCTGATATGGAAAATGAGTAAGGTATTTTCTTGCTCCTCCTTAGCTCTAAGTGTTCTAGAGGCTCAAGAGAAAGTCATGCCATAATTCTAACCAGCAGCTGTGCTGAATATCTGTGGCTGAGGAGAGCTCATTTGGCATATTTGTTGGTTTGCAGATGGCTCTGTATCCCACTACAGAGAGTTCATGACTCATGCTTACCTTGAATTTTCTGAGAAGTCATTTTAAATCAAAATTCCGATTTGTCAAAACTTAATTGTTCAAGGGAAAAGAAACACAAAGGATTTTATCAGTCTAATTCCCAATATTTCCAGGATTTCTTCTGCTCAAGTGGCTTGGCCTTTGTACCATTGCAGTTTTGGTTTGGTGATACTTCAAGAACATAGAAGTAACCACATTTTATGATTCTGTTATTCCTCTGCTCAAAGTTCAGTTAACAACTTCTGGGAAGCTGCTCAGGATGGTGAAACCAACGACTTGGGACTCAGCTGAAGCTTTTGAGCACAGGTTTTAGTCTGAGAGTACCAGCTGTGCAGGAGAGATTGGGGTCCATCCTGATAGAGCTGGCAGACAAGATTCCTTAGCCCTGATGATATTATTTATCAGCCCCTGCTCTCCCAGGCTGAACTGCAGATTTGTGGGCACAGGGCATGCCAGTGATGGTGATGGGGTCTGTGGTAGAATCAGGAAATTCCAGCTGGGTCTGCACCCACAGGGTTTTCTGCTCTCAGACTTACACTTTTGGGTGACCCTGTTCCATCACTTGTTACCTGGAGAAGAAAATCAAACCCTTCTTAATTATTGCTGTCAGAAAGGCCTCTGCAAACTCTTAAGTAATCTTTGATGGATTTGTAATCAGTATTTTCATTGAAAAATCTAAGGCTAATAAGATTTTGGACTGATCAATCACAGGCATATTCTGAAGTTTTGTTCAGGAGTTTCTAAATATAGCTAGGAGATTTGGGTCTGAAAGTTTTGGCCTAAGAACACGAACCAGTTAGTTTTAATTTTAATGGATAATAGTTTTAGAAAAGGAAAGATGACTCATAATTTAAATTTAGGGTTGCAGATAGAGGTTTTAGAAAACAGATACATAGCTTTTCCAGCTGACTGAGATCTGTGTATTTAACAATATGATCTAGATCTCAGCATTAAATATTTACAGCAGTAAACAATGCATGCAAGTGTTCGAATTGTTCAACAGAGTTGAAAACTTTTGGAACAGGTAGAAAGTGATACTAAGAGAAATCAGATATTTTTCTCATATTTGACAGATAGTTTTCTCAGATATTTGACTCCATAGATGTCTCTGATATGAAAACCTCTCCTATTAAGGTGTGAGTGTAGTAATCAAACCTTTTAAGCTCCATGTAGTCAAGCTCAGGACAGCAATAGTTACTCCTACATTACACAAAGTTTAGAAGGAGCAGCAGTGATGAAACTCCAACCATGGAAATAACCAAGGAGTGCCTGACAAGTCACTGTAACAGCTTACCACTTTTTTGTTGCAGAGCAACACCCAACTGGTGTGCTTTCATGGTAGAGAAAAATGTCTTAAAATGTCTTAGGAATTCAAGCCTAAGTTAATATTCCTTAGTTCCCCTGTGGTGTGTGAGTTAACACTGCAGGTTATGTGATTTTAATATTGGTTAATATTTAATTTCAAAACTTAGACAAGTCTTCATATATTACCTTTTTAAAAATCTTCTATTAAAATTACAAATGTCATCGTAGAGAGAATGAATTCATAATGTAAATATGTAATCACAATGAATTTGATTTCTGTATAAAAACACATTAGTGTTTCACTGTCATCCTCTCTAATAACAACCTGGACCAACACCATGATGTCTTCTTTTTAATATGTGCATTTAAACAAACTGGGTCAAGTACATTATGTCTTATTCATAAGCAGCTTAAACTGTTCAGCAAGTTGAAGCAAAATGCTAGACTCTTTGGAAGTACCTATAAATTTAAGGTAAATTATAAATTCATAAATTTATAAATTTAAGGTAAATTCATTCTGTTATATTAAGAAATATTAAATTCCAGGTAATTCAGCCTTTTAAGGATACATAGAAGATGCTGATTTAACATCTGCTATACTGTTTAAGTTCCAGTGTGGTTGCTACCATTTCATAGCTTTTTCAGCACAAAAAAGTAAATATAATTTCTTACCCTGATTCTGAAAATGTTGAGCTAATTAATGTAGTGGGGTTTTATACAGATGGCAGCCTTATTATGAACAACATTTATGATAAACCTACAGAAACAGTGCCTGGAGCAACTGGGTCATTAAAAAAAGTATTTGTTAAGCATTGTTCAGTCTTGGTTCTGAATTAATAAATAAGGGATTAAGGAGTAGTTATGTGAGACTTTAAGTATAGAGTGATAAAACAAACTCCTGCATTTCTATGGTGTATATTTTATCCTAACTAGATGCAATTTACTTAAATAAGGCAATTTAATCAGTATTTAGTAAATTTGTCATTTGATATTGTAGAATCTTTCATCATATTTCACTTTAATCAAGAAAGGTAACACCTGTGGTTTATTCACAAAAGCTCCTTTTGTTAAATGAACACCCGCAGGCCATGAAGCAATTACATTTGTTGCTTGTACCAAAGTGGGAGGCACTTAAATAGACCTTAGTAGGGATAGATGAGAACTTGCAGACTTTATTCTTTTGTCCAGCACTGAGATTAGTTCTTATCATAGCTCAAGAAGGAAGCCTCTGAACTGAAAAGATGGGAATTATTTAAACTTCTTCTTAAGTTGGAAACTTTGATATTGCTGGAGGTGATGTGAATACCTGTGACCTTACAAAAGTTCAAACATCTACTCCCAGCTGATTGTATGTGCTGATGTTTTTGGAGATTGCAAGACATTCATGTTTATAAGTGCCCTAAAATCACTAGCAAAAGCTCTCTCAAAAGAAAAACCTCAAACCACAGAAAGCTGTTTTCAGTTAGTTGGGTTTGGGGGTATTTTTGAGGCAGATAATGTAGTTCTGTTAGCTTTATTTGCAATACATTATTTTCCTAATATGTCAATTAATGCAGCACAGGGTTCTTATCTCTTGGGTTTGAAGATAATTGAGTAATCAAAGAAAAAAGTTTGGCATCATGTAAAGAGACCAAAAGAATATAATTATTTGATGATTCCCCCCCCCTTTAAGTAAATTAATGTTTTATACTGGTGAGTATGCATCAAACACCTGCCCTGTACTTCAGTTCTGCCACTTTAACTGCACCACTGAGTAAACTCCAACAGCTCTGCAAATTTTGCCAGTTTGTCTCAGTGAAAGATGCTTATTTGGGGTGAAAGAGAATGAACTACTGCTTCCAGCTCAGTTGTTCCCAAGGATAGTCTTGTTCTTCTGGTCTAGAGCCTGGGGAGGGAGCAGAGGGGTGTCTGATGGTGTCTTTCATTGTCACACTTTGAAGCAGTGCTGCAGATAACCGGTTCTGCCTGAGAACAAGGGAGGTAAATCCTGGGATAATTGCACAGAACAGGGGCACAGAGGCTGCTGAGGCAGAGGGAGTTGCCTGCAGACAGTCAGAGACAGCATGTCACAGCAGCCTGCACTGCTCAGGAGTTGCTGGTTCTGCAGTCCCACTCATTCTGTGAAAATTCAGCTGCTGGGTGTGTGAGACTTTGCCATCTTTAGTTCTGGCCTGTGTGTAGGGAGATCAAGGATGCTGCCCAGCCCAGGGCAATGCTTTTACCCCTCATCAGTGTGGGTTTGCAGTCACTTTCCCTCTGTGTAGTGGGAGCTGTGATTTCAGTGGCACTTCTTGGACGAAGTTAACTTTCTCTAAGAGGTCCGCTGCCTGTAGATTCCAAAATGCAACCCTGTGAGCTTGTCACACAAGTGGCTTTCCCTCTGCCTTGGGGTTTTTGGCAACAGCAGCACATTGCTGTGCATTTAATACATTCTTCTAAAAATACAGGTTTTTAACAGCCTATTTTTTTCTCTTTAGTGAATATTATTCCCAGCTAGTGTGCTTGCAGAGTTTTGCAGTGTTTCAGATTGGGTCCTGGCCTCTGATGCTCTATCAGTGAACTATTCCCTGTGAGTAATCCCACTGAGATCAGTGATGTGATATAGACATGGCTTGGTGCATAGAGGAGGATTCTGGCACTGGTCTTTATTTCAAAGAGGTTTATATTACTTTTTTTTTTTTTAATTAATGATTATGCCCTGTCACTGGTATTTGGTTTTACATTTTCCTGTAATTTTTGTGATTTTTATTGCTTGACTTGATTCTAGGTTGTTGTGAAGTGCCTTGATGATGGACATTCTACAATGGTGCATTATCCCTAGATGAACACTGTGACAATACTCCTAATGCCAAATTGAGAGGTGTAGGGCCCAGGCATACCTTCCAGGGAAAACTGCAAAAATGACCACAAACATCCAACTACCCTGCTGGGCATCCTAAACAGGCTGTGCTCCATGGAGTCTTTGAGGAAAACAGCAGTGGCAGCACACGCTCAAACAGAGACCTATCAAAAACACAAGATGCATGTTCTCCACAGGTTGTTTGACTCGAGATAGAAGCTTTTGAGAATGTATAAATTCACTTCTGGTTGGTTTTTTTGTTTGCAAAGCTGCTTGGGTAGGAGGAGGGCCAAAGTCATCTAGCTGGAACCAGCTGGCCTTCCCGGAGGAAACCCTTTGGTGCATGTGCCAGGAATCTGATCAGCCTACCAAGCAACAAAGGTGACAGACAAGCTGAATAGGGAATTCCTGTCTGGAAGGACTGGGAGAACAAGCAGTAGAGGAGCTTGGCTCAAGTAGCGGGACAGTTAAAAACAAAGGAGGTGGCATTCCTTTATACCTGTGACAGGAGATGGTACCAGCGGGTTTCAAAGGGCTTAGACATTGCTGGGCACGTTCTAAAATGCTGAGGGCAGGCTTTGTGCCTTCTGACACACCTCCAGCACCTTTCCTGGAGCCACAGCAACACAGGAAGGGATGGCCAGGCTCACAGATGCTTTCTGCAGTGTGTTTCATGCTGCCAAAGTGACCTGTTGTGTCTCAAGCCACAGCTGGCACATTTGCCACGGCTCAGCAGAGGGGCTCTGGCAGCAGTGTGCCAGCCTGGGATGCTGCTCTGGTGACGTGGCAGCATGGCTAAGCAAGAGCCTCACATGAAAGCCCAGGTTCCCAGGGAGTGTTACCTGGCCAGATACCTACAAGTATCACCTGCAGTTTGCTCTGGTGGGGGATCTGCATTTGTTCTTCCTGGTTTACAACCCGCCTTTACTCTAGAGTGGTATTTCACTTTGTTTAATCTGTTACCCATGAACTCTCTTTTATTGTGTTTACAATGCATGGCTCAATTCTAAAACATTCATGCTACTTGTATTTTGAGTTTCACTTGGAATTGTTTGTTTATTTATTTAGTTAGTTTCTGTATGTTTTTCCTCTGAATTGTGGTCGTAGTAATGTTTCAAGTAGATACTTCATAGTAATGTTTCAAGTGGATACTTGGTTTTGGAAAAAATGAATGTTTAAAGTCCACATTATTCTCTAGATTGAGAATATGTTGCTTCATTTAAATTTTCAGCCTGGTTTAAAATTTTAGAAACAAGACCCAATTAGAAGTGTAATTATTAAGTATATTATTTGGTAACTTGAAAGAGGTTATTTGTATCTGAAACATTTTAGAGAAAACATTACAAAATACTATTGTATGTTCCAAGTAGATATCTTAGTTTAAGACTTGCAGGAGCAACTTTTTCACATATGAAAGCTTCATACTCTCATTTAGGTAACTATTACAGCTATGTTGCTATTTCTCATTTTGTCATTGAGTCAGCCAGTGAATGCCATGAATCTGTGGTATGTAATATAGTTAATGCATAATATATATGGGCAATGAAAGGTCTTTGTCATATAGTATAAGGTCACCATCATTAATTTTCAAATTATAAAAAGGGATTTGCTGTTTTGTGATCATCATTATTACAATATAATGTGTTGTGGATTCTGCCTGCACATAGAATGAACTGTGATCTTAATTAGAACTTTGACAAGCCTACTCCGATAAAATGATGAGATTATTCGTAATTGATGTCACAATCAATTACCAGTTAGTTCATCATGAATCTACTAACAGGTCTAGCCTTGGTGCTGGCCCCAGGATGTTGATGAGTGTGTGGCTGCCCTGTTCATGCTGTTACTGCGACAGGAGGGCAGATTTTCAGTCAACATCCTAATGACCTCTTTTGAAGTCTATTAAATTAATGACCCTGTCACATTGGTCTAACCTCTTGCATCTTCATTTTGGGTTTTTTGTTGCAAACCACTGGTTTTTGAGCACATGATAGAACAGATACTTTGGAGCACTCCTTCTCATCCCTCTAAATCTGGCAGTGGGTCTTAGTAGACTCAATAAAATTTAGTTCATTACACAGTCATGAAATACAGAGCACAGAAATCAGGAAAAACACTGGAAGGCAAACTGTGCTTAGCAGCATTCTGTTCTGGTTTCTTTTCACATTTCAATCTTGCTTGTAGGTGCCTAAAGGACATGTCTGGTTAGAAGGTGATAATCTCAGGAATTCTACAGATTCCAGGTGCTACGGACCTGTTCCTTATGGGCTGATAAGAGGACGCATTTGTCTTAAGGTATGTGAATTTCTGCTATCTAAAAACAGTTGCATGAATACATTTTTAATGAGTGGGTGTTAGGTACTGAGACTTGCCTCCCCAGCTGCCTGGCCACAGCAGATGTAAAGGAAAGCATGAACACTCCACCACCTGCTGTAAAAGGATAAATCAACAGTGACGGGGTTTTTGGAGGGAGGACTTTGGAGCAGCACTGAGCAGTTTTCACTGCTATGAAAATGGAATGAATTGTTTTGCAAGCAAATCCAAACATGATAAAACCACAAATGTACACACGTACGCCCTACTGCACAGATGTACATTTCATCCTTACTTTGATTCTCTGTGCAAAATGATTTTTCACTGTTGTAGCTCTGTGGTCCAATAAACAAAATGGAGGAAAAGATTGTCTTTCCAGGACTTGCACACATACTTTGGACATGTAGCCTGGCCTTGCTGCTTTTCAAACTAAAAAAATGCTTTAAATGAATATTGCACTGTATAAACCATCACAGTTTTTTCTCCTTTTGCTTCAACAATTCTACAACCTTATTTCACACTGAATTATTTTCTGATATTATCTGCGTTACTAATTTACTCTTTTACCAAAAAGAAGAAACATAACACAATTTCCTCTCCATAAAAAGTTTAATCTAAAAAACAGGGGAGTGTGTATTACACATTTATGCACCTGCTTTTAGAAAGCTGGATTTAAAGTTGTGCATTCAGAACAATAAAAAAGATTTTCTCTGTATACCTCAACACATCCACAAACCCATAATTTAGCACACCTGTATTACAGAGGGAAGATTAGATCTTTCCAATTTAGCAAAGCCTTATATCCTTAATTTACAGTATTTATGAACACAGTTTGGGACTGTTCAAAAAAAACCCTTGCAGCTATTGAGCACAATCAGTAATTGCTTCCTAAACCTCAGACAACAGGGCCCCCTCAGCCCTACTGGCAAATTTTGGGTGACCTCTGTTCCTCCTGGCTCATATTTGCTCTGAGTTCTTCCCTGGTGTTTACTCAGGGCTCTGCCCCTTCTCCTGCTGTCTGCCTTGCCCTGGACACCAGAGGGGAAAAGGCTGGTTCCCAACAGGGCTATTTTTATGACCCAAGTTTTAGCTTGAATTATTGACTGCTAAGAGACAAAGGATGCTACTCTGCTGACACTCCTCTAATGAGAATGTGGCAGTAATAATGCAACTGAAAAAAGCATTTCTCCAAGCTGATGCACAGGTACAGAAAAGCTGCTGCTGTTTACTGCTTTAATGTTAGCAAATACTGGATATATCAAGAGCCTGTGTGTATGGACAGCCAAAATCAGTCACAGTATCTCTCCATAGCAATAGATTTTGTGTCCAGCTTGTGCCATGACAAGGAAGGTGTTTGAAAGACCTTAATGAAGTGACTGACAGGACTGAACCCTAAATAAACTCTGTACAATGAGTGGAACTCACAGATAATTCATATTGAAGCACTACTTTAGGAGTCCTGAACATTGTCTATTAAAAAAAATATTATGCAATCGCTTGATACTTAATCAAAATAATTTAACCAGATTTCACAGCAGTTGTTTAATGGCAGTGGCATAGAGTGGTGATTATTCAGGTTTTTGTGAGATTTAAGTATATGGTGCCTAACAAAAGCAAAAATGAATTTGTTCTTCAAATGAATGCTTCTAGTTGGGTTCTTTCTGATACCTCACATGAGCACAGAGTGATGTTGCTCCTGCGTGTTGCTACTGCACGCTGCAGTGCAGGGCAGCAGGCAGAGACTGCACAGGGCTGGCTGGCCACTGGCCACTGGCCAGGAAACCTCTGAGTGCTTTTAATGCAGCCTGCTGCAGCCTTGGCTTCTCTTCCATCCAACAGTTTTTACTGCCTTCAGAATGGAAGTTTTTGTGTCTTTGTCTTACAGTGGATTTTGGAGAAGCAGATGTAACAGTGCCTTTCAGTGCTAAGTTAATTTTTTAGGAATGGATACAAAAAAACCCAAATACAATTTGGAAGTCAGGGATTTCAACAGAAGAGAGTGAGCTTAGCCAACCTAGCTGGCTGCATTTGTTTAGCCAACCTATTCTTGGCAAAACATGAATCTTTATCTGAAGTTTGGACCAAGGGTTCTCAGTCAATGTTGGTACAGCAGTTTTTAACCCTTACAGAAAGACCAACACCTGATTCTTGTCCTGCCACTCCAAAAGGTCATGCCATAAAGGGCTGCTGAAATCAAAGCAGCTGCAAATCAGGAAAAGCACTGGGAATTCCACTTAGAACTCATGCTTCATCCTGTCCTAGGTAGGATATCCTGTGCATTCCCTGGATTTAGGCTCCATGTCACAACTAGACCTGTGGTGTATCTTCAAAAGAGCTAGTTAGCCCCATTTATGCCCCGTCCATCAGATCAAATCTATCTATGTAGGCCAAGGCAGAGAGGGCAAAGAGCTGCTAATTGGAAGAGCCAGTCTGAATGAGCAAGTCACAGTCAACTTCTGTCAGAACTTTAGAGACAGAGTGGCATGTCTTTGTTTCACACAGGAGGGCTTTCCATCTCTTTCCAACCACCAGTATTGTTTCTCAGGTTCTCCCTGCATGCAGACTAGATAAAACATCATTTTCATTCTAACTCTACCACTAAGATTACTGTGACAAATTTCAAACTACATTGTCAAAGCAACATTTAAAGCTAATTTGATTACTTTCACTGAAAGAAAGTCAAGTTGCAGTAGGTGTGATTTGAGTTGCCTGAAATGAGATTTGTGCTGAAGTGAACAGACTATAAAACTACCTTCTCCAGGCCTTTACTGAGATCAGCTTAGATGTGTTATATAGGATATTTTTCTTTCCTTTTACTTCTGCTTGCCTTCAGGGCCAAACAAAGACTTGACACCCAGCCTGCAGCCAGCACAGGCCCTCTGGACAGCTTTGAATTCTACAGCTTTGCTGCTAACCAAGATCACAAATACCCTTCTGTTGTTGGCTTGTATCTGTATTTTTGTGAGGAACTTAAAATAGCTCACTGGCTGATGAGCACAGAGACAAGACATCACCTCTGTGGTTCTGTGCCAGCAGCTGTTCCTCCTGCTCCTCCCTGACTGCACATGCCAGAACCACAGGAATTGTCTGAGATCTTGCACAAGAGCCTTTTCCTGCTGCACACCACTTGAGGTCCTGAGCATGATTCTCCTTCTGCCTTCCTGATGGGGCACAGTGCTGCCAGGGGCTGCCAGGAGCCTGCAGAGGGCACAGCCCCAGCCAGGAGAGAGCCACTGCTGCTGCCTCCTGCCAGGCCTGTCCTGAGCTGCCTCAGCCTCTCCTGGCACAGCCTTTGGTGCTGGGGACAGATCACAGGGTAGAAATAACTGAGCCTTCGCCTCTGCTTCCTCTTTTAAACGAGACAATTGCTCTTTCACTCCACACAGAGAGAGCAAAGGCTCCTTCTGTGCTCTGGCTGCTCCATGAACTCAGGATTGCTCTTAGGTTGCTGTTCTTATACCTTAAGATCAAATTCTAAGGAAAAATAAGTGAGATAACCAAATTACTGAGAGATGCTTTGGGAACAAGGTAGTAGCAGCCCTCCTTTCACTGTCTAGGCTGCTTCATCTTGGGCAGGGGCTGTGAAATTTTTATGGGCTTAGAGCCACAGAGGGCATTGATTGTTCATCCTCATCTTTCCCCTCTTCCTGCTGAGCCCCTTGTGCCACCTTTGAAAGACACACAGACATTCAAGGGAGACAAAGGATGATGAGTAAATGAATTTCCTTGCTTTCCTGTTGCCTGTTTTTTTTTTGCATCCAAGACCATCCTACGTGTAATTAATGACTGTGCAAAGCAAAGTACTCAGCTCTACAGGTAATTTCTGGAGAGAAGATTTGTTTATTGGCCAGCATCACTCTCTGACACCTGTACTTGGTGATGAGTTGTGCTCTTTTGGAAATAACTGTCCCTTCTCAGAGGAGCTTCATCCAGAGCCTGGATGGTGGCAGGCACTCCACCCCTTCGTTCCTGTTTAAGTTTGTTTAAGTTTACCTGTAGCCAACAGATCTTTTTTTCCAAGGTTTGGTATTTCCAGTTCAAAGGCCCATCTTGAAAATAAAAGTAAAATAAAAATACACCTCACCACAGGGAGGTCCATGTACCTGGTACTTTTTTCCTCCTAGATGGACCAAAAAACACATACCTGGTCTTTAAAGTCATGAGGAGCTTTACAAGCTAGAAAACATTGAATTGGGAAGATGCTCTTTAGGAACATATTTATTTCCAAGGGTGAAAAAGGCAATGGAATTCATTAAGCTCTCCATAGCAGAGCATATGTCCTGTATAAATTGTAAAATTCACACTATGGAACCCTGTAATGCACAGGATTTATTACTCCTAGTAAGAGAAAGACATCAGTGAGCAAAGTTCTTTACCAAAGAGAGAAAAAATTATAATGTTTATGAAATTATTCCAATAACAAATGAAAACACAGAACTTTGGATTGTGATGAAATCTCTTGTAACTGTTCTTTATTTTACAGATATGGCCTCTGAATGACTTTGGATTTCTGCGTGCAAGCCCCAACGGCCACAGATTTCTTGATGATTAAAAGACTTTAAGTACTATTGACAGTTTTCATAGTATTTTCTACTAAAATGAATGGAACTATTTTTGCTTAGAATAAACACAAATATTACTTGACAAAGATATCTCTTTCTGAGATTACACCTAACTTCAGAGTGGGAATGATACACCTGTGTCATCAACCAAAATGACGTGCCTGCCATCAGCGGGTGGTGCCAGGGCTGGCACTGAACGCAGCACCAGTGGGGTTCCAGACCTGCTGGTCACTCCCAGGAGTGCTGTGGGGTTTCCTCTGACTGCCCAGTGGGGTCAGAGCACAGCTTCCTCCTTAGCTTTCCTCTCAGCAATGATGACCCCATTTGTTCTGACACGGAGAGCCTCAGCCCAACACGTGCTCCTGCTCCAGGCTGCCCAGGTGATGCCACTGTCATGGGGCAGGCACAGCCACTGCTTCCAGCTGCCAGCCTCTGCCTCCTCCTCCTAGGCTCCAGCCCTTGAGAGGATTTCATTAACTTAAATATTTAGCTTACAAATAGAAAATGTTCCTGTTTCCCACTGCTGAACTTTGCTCTTCATTATCTTCAAAGCCTTCTCACATCTGTGCCTCCTGATTGAATCTTGTCATCTGAGCTGTTACAAGGATTTAACCTAAGAAGAAGGGCCCAAGAGCTGCTTCAGACTGAAATTGGAAAAAGCCACTCTCTTGTTTGCTGGAAAATAAACCTTTAGATCAGGAGATCCATTCCAGTTGTACAAACTCCTGTTCTGAGTTGGAAGTGAGCTCTTCAGCTGCAGAAGGAGAATCTCAGCCTCATGTCTGCATAGCTGTGTGAGCACAGGGGCACTTGTCATTTTTAACCCTGAATAAACTTGTTCTTGTAGTGCCCCCCTTTTCTTTAACATACATTTCTTTAGCAGATTCTGTCACTTCTTTGTCTTTTGAAAAGTTTGTAACACTCAATGTGCTTCACTGAAACAGTCATTGCAGGATCTCGATAACAAGTGAACATGTGTCACAACAAACCAAAGATACATCTTTGGTTTCACTCCTGGAGACACTGTAATTCCCACCACATCGACAGGACAGAGTGTAGAGTTGTTCATCTGCCAGAAAAGAAAACAAAAACAACTTTAGTGCTGAAGAAGAATCAAGAATTTATTTTGAGTTTTCTTCACAAAACTGCTTTTAGTGACAAATAACCTCCCACTGTTGGGTACCATTTGTAGCTCAAAAAATAACCTCAAAATGTTTCAGTGATGGAGGTATTCTTACACTGAACAACCAGGGCCAATGGAGTCTCTTCACAAAAAGAAAGCAAAAAAACTCGAGTAATAACAAGGTGCACAATCTGATGATACTGAAAGAAAAATCTAAGTGGTGTTAGTCATACAGATCAAGGATGCTTCCAAAACAGGCTGCTAACCCAGGAACCAAAACAAAAGAAAGGAAGTAGCATTTTTCCCCTCACAACTTAAAAAAAAAAAGTAAAAAAAAAATCAGCCATTTATTCCAAAAGCGATTAAACAAGAAAAGCCAGAGCAATAGACAGGAAGGAAGGAACAGGCACACAGAAAAGAAGCACAGGCGTCTACCATCACAGGAAGGGCAAAAAGATGCAGAAGAGATAAGGGAAAAATCTATGTACTCTCAATTATACCAGAGGAGAGCTGGGTGAAAAGTGGTACTGCAAGTGAGGGTGGGGAGAAATGTAGATGGAATGGAAAACAAATGTAACAGAAAATTAAATTAAGTTCTAATCCAGGTAATCTCAGAGAGCAAAACAGCTTCATCCCAGGAAATAGAGCAAAAACAGCGCTTAAAGTAAGACAACAATGGTGCAGGATGCAGAAGAAAAGAGAAAACATTAAGAGGGACAAAGAAAAGCATTAGGAACCAGCAGCAAGGCACTCATACCTTCATTCCAGGACATGTCCTCAAGATAAATCTGTTCATGAAGTGGCCATGCTTTTGTCAGGTTATCTTCTGTAAAGCAAACATGACAGATGTTCAGTCTTTTCTGAGAAATTAATGGGTTTGGATACCTAGAAGTCAATCTGGTTCCTACCAGAGTCCTGTCTAGACCACTCTATCAGTTCAAAATATAGTTTTCTAAAATTTTAGTTTCCCATAGGTCTGCATAAGCTGGAACACATTCTCTTGTAGCCAGGAGAAATACATGACAACAAATTACTGAATTAAGACCCTGAAATCAGCACTTGTGTGAAATTAGGGACAAACTCCTGTTTTGATGTAGGTGCCTTTCAAACCTGGCTGTAACTCCCAACTCCACGAGCTGAAATGGTGAAGGTAAACCTGTACTTTTCACAGATTTGTGGGACCTCTCAAGATCACCTATGAAAGCCTCCTGCACCCATGGGGCAGCTGGAACAAGCTGACCAGGATGGGCAGATTTTAAATATCTCCACAAGTGGAGACATCTCAGTATCTCTCAGGCAACCCCATTCCTGGAGAAGGAAGAAGAAACCAAATAAAAACCTTCCAATAAGCACCAAGGAAGGGCATGTTGTGTGTGAGAACAAACACCACTAAGATTCCTGCAAAGAAATAAATCCTGCAGAAGAAATAAGTCCTGCAAAAAACACTGAGGGGAAGACCAGTCCAAGTGCTCTTTTATGAGAAAGAGTCCCTGAGCACAGAAAGAAGGTCAAGTTCTGGCCTGTACCTGAGAGTTCTGTTGCCATTTGATCCCCCAGACTCTTCCAACATGAAATTAAACATCTGTACAACATCTACAAGTAACAAAAAGCTGAGTTAGAAAACTTCCAGAGCCTCTATGTGGAATTAATGAAGCAGGATTTCTCTCAAAACTTTTATAGGATTGGTGGTGGAGGTCTGGGTCATGCCTCGCTGCTAGAAAGTACAGAAAGGGCAGATGAGCCACCTGAAGAGAACTGGCACAATGCAAATTCACGAGCTTACCATACTTCAAGTAAAGTAACTGTGAATCATAGAACCACAGCATCATTTGTGCTGGAAAACACCTTTGAGATCATTGAGTCCAGCCATTAAAGTAATGAAGGAGCAGCTGAGGAAAAGTCTGCTCTCTCTTCTGTTCCAAATATGGTATAATACAAAGCCCGGGGAGCAGAGTTTCAACAAAGCTTTTCTAATTCATCCCAGCAATTGTAATTTTGAAAATTAAAAAAAAAAAAAAAATCAATGGGCAAAAATAATCCTTCTCACAGTTCCCATTCTGAACAGAGATTGTTATTATTGTTATTCTCCATCTGATGCTCAGATCCTGAAGGATCAGGCACAGCATGGCCAGCTGGGCAAGGGAGGGATTGTCCTGCTCTGCTCTGAGCTGGGACAGCCTCACCTCGAGGTTTTGGGTGCCACACTATAAAAAAGAGATGAGGCCATTAGAGAACATCCCAAGGAGGCCACGAGGAAGGTGAAGGGCCCTGAGGGGAAGGAGTGTAAGGAGTGGCTGAGGGCACTGGGTCTGTTCAGCCTGGAGGAGACTGAGGTCAGACCTCCTGGTGGGTCTTCAACATCCTCACCAGGGGCAGAGGAGGTTCAGGCACTGACCTCTTCACACTCCTGGCAGGGACAGCACCCAGGGAATGGCCTGGAGCTGGGGAGGTTCAGGCTGGGTTTCAGGAAAAGGTTCTTCCCCCAGAGGGTGGCTGGGCACAGCTCCCCAGGGCAGTGCTCACAGCACCAGCCTGACAGAGCTCAGAAGGGTTTGGACAATGCTCTCTGGCACAGGGTGTGATTCTTGGGGTGTCCTGTGCACAGCCATCAGTGATCCCCCTAAGTCCTTTCCAGCTCAGCATATTCTATGACTGTGATTCTATGAAGTCTGAAATCTGGTTATCTCAAAAACCAAAAATTTTCTATTAGTACTCTTGACTTCCCACATAATCCAGTACCAGCTCCTGCCAGGCAGCTTTGCACACTGCATTTATTTGCCTGGCTGGTTCAAGCAAGGAGGAACATTTTCCAGAGATGAACAAAGCTTTTTTACTTTCTAGGTCCCCTACTAAAACCATTACCCAACCTAATACACCTTGAGCCAGCAGAAACAGAGGTAGCCACTTAAAAACAGAAGCACAGCCCAGTCTGAGTTTGCAAGCAGAACATCCAACCCAATGGCTCTCAGATTTCTTGTGCCCTTCCTTATTTCCTCTGTATCACTGTTATTACAACCGTGGCTCCTTGCTGGTGCTTGTCTGAAGCAAACTGGTGTTCCATTTTCCCTCCTAGCCCCAAGGAGAGTGGGAATGTCCCAGTGCTGAGTTCTGTGATGTCTGCTCAGGCTGTAAAACTCTGTGTACAGAGCTGTCACTTCTGAAACCCACCCTGAACATCCAGGGGGAATATGTGAGGACCAAAACTTGTGAAACAAATTTTAATTCCCAGCAGCACAGCCTGCCTGGCTTTGCCATCTATTGGATTTGTCTGACAACAAGAGGTGAAAGGATTCTGCAGCTCCATTGTCTCAACTGCAGGATCTAAGAAAACACTGGCAGGCTCATCAGAGAGGTTTATGAGCCTGCAATTCAAAGAGATTAAAAGGAAAAATCTACTGAGATTCTTTCAGGCTACAGAACAACATTAAATAACTATTAGCAGCTTGGTTCAGTAAAGCTTTACTAGAGCCCTTGCTGGGTCATTCAGAAATTGTAAAAGAGGAAAGGTATTTAAGTTTCACTTGGAGATACAATAAATATTTCTTGGGCTATTTAAGGCTGAGTTTTAGGAAAAGGGTTGCAAGCAGTAAATGGAAATTCAACCCTTTTAACAGTTTATGGTTATAGTAAAAATAGTCATAATACTTGAAAGATTTTTCTAGCTCTTTATCAGGCATACATACTAAGGATTAATTTTCTTTTTTTTTCAAACCAAACACAATTAAACTTCAAGATGCATACTGTCAGTCAAATACAGTTCACAGTATCTTCTCTGCATAAAAATCACCCCAGTACTCACTGCATGCTTTCACAAGTTAATTTTTTTTCAAATAGGCTTTTCAGTTTTAAAACAATTACTTAAATTTGAGTCTTTTCAGACTCTTCTGACTTTTCTGAGTCTTTTCTTAGCTGCTGTCTCAAAACAATCACACTTACTTTAATTTGAAATTGTAACCAAGTCATGTTAAGTATTTTCATAACAAAGAGATACAGAAACACCAAACCAATCCTGCTGCACTTGTTGCAGATGAGATTTAACTCCGGAGAGTTCAAAGGCTTGTGCTCCAGCTGAGGGGCTGCAGCCACAGATCCATGGCTGGAGAAGGGACATCCACTTGTGTCACAGACACACAGAGCATCACCTGGCACACTGCAGCTCACTGCTATTCTCAGCAAAGCCTGCATTAATGACCAGGTGTTACAAAATGAGCTGGGTCAGACTAAATACAGCTTTTTGTGTTGTTGGACTGCCCAGAGCAGCTGGAGAATCTCCACCCTTGGAGACACTAAAGCCAGGCTGAGCAACTCTGAGGACTGGCTTTAAGTGAGAGATTGATCTTCACAGGATGGCCTGGGAAGGTTCTTCCAGCCTCTGTGATTCTCTGATTCTGTTGAGAAGTTTTTCTTCTTTCCAGCTGTGTCACAAAAGCATGGACTTATGGGGTTCAGGGGATTTCTAATGTGAAAAATGTGAAATGGTTTTTATCCACAATAAAAACTTTTGGTAATTAAGAGTCAAGCTTGATTTTAATTGCATATTCGTCTTTTTAAAGTGGGATATCAAACAAAGAATGGAAAAGTTTCAGAAGAAAATCTATTGACAAAAAAACCCAAGTCCATTCTTCATAGGTAAATTGTTATGCAGTTTTTTTCAAATTTTTCACAGGGACTGTAAGCAAAGGATTCACCATCATAAAAAGGTATTCTTATATGGCAAAACAATGAATTGGAAAAAAAATCAGAAAACATACAAAAAAGCAGTTCTTATAGGATTTCCAGATCAGAAAAAGTTGGATAAGTATTTGAGTCTAACCTCTGAACAGTTTGTGGTTTGTCCCTTCCCCTTTAATTCTATGGCCTGGAGGCGCCAAAAAATTAGGAGATTATTGAGAAACATTCAGAGAAAAGCAGCATTAAGATATAAAAGCACATTCACTTGTTTTCAACAAGTGAACAATTCTCAACAATCCAAACAAAAAAAATTAAAAACCACAGAGCCCCACAGAATTTCATCTCCTTGGAACTTCTCTGGCTACTGAATTTCTGAGCCAGCTAGTTCAGATTTAGTTAGTGTAACACAAGAAGGTACATCCAAACAAACGATCTGTGAAATGGGGAAAAGACTGCAGTGCAAAGGGCTCCCTGCTGATGGGCAGCCACACTCACACACACACACCCTTCAGATCCTGCTTCCTGGCCCTCCTCTGCACCTTACTGTATTCTCTCTCTCATCACTATTCCCCTTAGCTGCTGTCTCAATCCCTTTGTTTCTGTGAGCCTTTATGGCAGTGTCTATGAATTTGTCTGGAATCGTGGCTTCAGAAGCAGCTTGACAGGCATTCAAAGAAGTAGAATTTATTTCCCCATCATTTTGCTGCCAGGGAACATGCTGGAAAGAATGCAGCAGCACTGCACATGTGTGTCAGGTGTGGCTGAGTCTGAAACACAGGGAATGGCACCCTCTGTGCTAAAAGAGAATGTCCCATCACCCAGCACCTGCCTCAACGGAGGTGCAGCCTGATTCCTTTATTTACCAAGTCTCTCGCACACAATCTTGAGATGGTTTTTCAAAGAACTCATCTGGATGCAAAAGAATCTCAGAAAATATAGATAATCTTCAAATAACAGTCAAGACTAATTTATAGATTAAGGACATATTTACATATCCTTAAATCCCAAGGGAAAACAAGATCCTGAGGTAGCTCTCCACTCGTGGATGAACCTGACCCAGGCAAAATGGAACTTCATAGTCTGAATTTAAACTTTAGGCAAAGTTTATTGAAAAGATTCCCAACTTATTCTCTAGTACTTCCTTTTTCCTCTGTGCATACCATTTGTGAAAAGAGAAGACACAACAGTATTACAATGCTAAGAGTACAACAGCATGAGAGCACTGGGCAGCAGAAATTCCTGTTCTGACATCACCTTCAGGCATTTAAAAAATAACTCTGAGATGAAAAAATTACTCTAAGTCTGATCTTAATACTGTTTACATTACAAATAGAACAAGATCCAATTTTTTCCCTAAAATACTTATCCCACAACTCTGTTTTCACCCCTCCCCCTCTCTTCCCAAAGCCACATGAAGTCTGAAATACAAGGTTATTGTGGTGGTTTTGTATGGGAGGCATTCACAGAAGTGATGAGCCACGAGAAGTGTCCTAGAAGTTTTGTTCTGATTCTAATTACTCTTTCTTTTGGTTACTGTTAATAAATTTTCCTTTATACCCTTGTAAAGTTTTAAGCCTACTTTACCTTTCTCCTAATCCTATATCAAGGAAGTGAGTTAGTGAATACACTAGTGATTAACCAACACTAAACCCACCACACTCATTAGTACATTAACAGAGAAATCTCAAATTAACAAACCAAACCCAGTGCAGTTCTTTAAGTGGAGAATTCCCCCCGTGTGTCTCCAGCACCCTCTTTACCCTGCAGCGATGCCACGGTGCCTTTGTGTCTCCGAGCTGTGGGGAGTTAAAAATCAGCACGAGGGCCAGGGGCTGATGGTGTGCCAGGGCACAAAGCAGGAATTCAATAACAAGCTGCACAGACAGTGGCCTTTTATCAGCACATTCCGCAGTGGTGGTGGCTCCACGTCAATGCTGGCCCCAGTGTGTCACTGCAGAGTGCCACCGAGTGTTTTCCCCACGGGCAAGCCACTATTATTGACTCCCCCCATTAACATGGAGGGTGGATATACATTTATTGAAGGTTCTAATGGAAGGCTGAGGGACTCCTATCCTGAGGCCAGAGCAGAAAGACAGCCTATCACTTCATGTAATGGTAGCCCATGTGTGACAGACCTGACCTACATTTCCCCCCTTTCTTTCTCACAACAGCCTGTCACTGTTTTAAGAAGCTATTTTCTGAGAGCTATAAAAAAGAATGCGTGCTAGAGCTGCCTAGTTAATATGTTACATTGAAATATTATTTACAAACCTGCTTTAGAAAGGCTACTTTAGACTGTGGATGAATTATGAACGCTACCTAACATCCACAACGTGTCCTAATAGTTCTGGTTATAAATTCATACGCAAAGAACACTAAGTGTGGGTGGATTAATACATCTAAAACACTGCAACAAAATGGAGCATAAAACTTAAAATTAAGAAAAATTAATGAAGCTACCTTTGTAAAATAAAAAGGGCTAAGGTCTGCAATCAGTATAAATTCCGTAATAATTCAAACTATCAGGAAGAATGCCCCCTAACGTTTTGTTGGAAGTAATTTCTGTGTTTTCAGCAGCTGATGTATGTGTGGCTCAAGCTATAAATAATGGATCCACGGCTGAAAGTAGGACAGGAGTGAAAGAAGCATTCCGTTCAGTGCTGAACAGCATTTTAAAATACCATCTCACTACCACTCCCAGCCCCTGCTTAAATAAAGAGCTGCTGCCACTCCAGTGCTCCTTGGCAGGAACCTACCACGCTGCTGCAGGTCATACTCTTGTCTTGTCTCCTCGTTGCCCAGAATTTTCCACGCCTGGTGGATCTCCAGGAACCGCCGTGCGCGCTCCTCCGCCTCCGCCGCCGCGCCGGCCTCCTGCTTGTCGGGGTGGTACTGCCAACCAAAAAGAGCAGGGACAAAAAAGGCTTGGGGGGCTGCAGGTGAGCAGGGTGGGAGAGGAGCCATCCAGCATGCAGCTGGTACTCAGCTAGGAGGACAGAGGGAAGGAGAAGGTCTAAGCTGAGGAGCCAGAGGAAGGGAGGTGACAATGCGGGGCATGAGGGGAACCTGCCAATTTAATTATCCCACTGGAATGGCAGCAAAGCCACCAGTGGCACGAGTGTCACCATGTGCACTGATGGCATTTTCTGGATAATTTGCTGATGGAATCACTGGCCTTATGGACAATTTACCTAGAGAAACAGAAATAGGTACACCCAGGGGACCACGACACAGGGACAAGAGGAGGTGCTGGCAGCTCTCGTGACACTCCACAGAGTTAAACATATTTAAACACAAACATAAACACAGATTGAAAATTAAAAAAAAAAAATTAAAAAATATTTAAACATAAAGACAGATTTAAACACAAGCACCAGTCACTGGCCTTATGGACAATTTAACTAGAGAGTGACTAGCACAAACAGAAATAGGTGCACACAGGGGACCACAACACAGGGACAAGAGGAGGTGCTGGAGGTGCTGGCAGCTCTCTCTCGTGATGCTCCACAGAGCTAAACATATTTAAAGACAAACACAGGTTTAAAAGTAAAAAATAAAAATGAAAAAATATTTAAACATAAAGACAGATTTAAACACAAGCACCAGTCACTGGCCTTATGGACAATTTACCTAGAGAGTAAAACAGAAATAGGTACACACAGGGGACCACGACACAGGGACAAGAGGAGGTGCTGGATAAAACATATTTAAACACAAACACAGATTTAAAAATGAAAAAAAAAAAATTAAACTTAAAGACAGATTTAAACACAAGCACCAATCACTGGCCTTATGGACAATTTAACTAGAGAGTGACTTGCACAAACAGAAATAGGTGCACACAGGGGACCATGACACAGGGACAAGAGGAGGTGCCAGCACCTCCTCTCGTGACACTCCACAGAGCTAAACATATTTAAACACAAACACAGATTTAAAATAAAAAAAAAAAAAAAAAATTTAAACATAAACACAGATTGAAACACAAGAACCAATGTTTAGTTAAAGCTATTACAGATAAATTGAATGCTGCATTACATGTGCCTAGCTCTTCTTATGATTTAAATGGTAAATAAAATATACATGATCAAATATAATTTATACTACATGTAATTCTACATTTGAAAATATGCCTGAACATCTTTTAATTTCTTCCAGTTCAGTGAATCAATAGCCCTTCCAAATACTTAAAATCATGGATCACTGGCTACAAAATTGTGTCATTTTAGTTAAGAAATGATTATTCAAGGACATGGTTATTCAAGAAATCCCACGTTAAACAGGCAATAATAATTAAAATGGTAACACGTTTTCTTTCTCATTTGTGCAGAGCAGAGCATTCTGACTTGAGTGGTTCCAATGCCTACTGAAAAGAAACCCTCAAAGCTCCATCTTCCTGTAGCTTCATTTCATCTCCAGTAATCTCTTTTTCTTTTCTGCTATTTTAAATTGCTCAGTAGATGTGATGGAGCAACAGGAAACAGCATTTAAGTTGAGAAAGTTATGATATGATATGATATGATATGATATGATATGATATGATATGATATGATATAATATAATATAATATAATATAATATAATATAATATAATATAATATAATATAATATAATATAATATAATATAATATAATATAATATAATATAATATAATATAATATAATATAATATAATATAATATAATATAATATAATATAATATAATATAATATAATATAATATAAATATAAGATATATTATATATACAATATAATCAATATAAGTTCCAATAAGTTCCAATATAAGTTCAGGCCTACCAACTGATAACTGTGTCACAGACCAAGTTTTCCCTTATTCTGGAGCTTTAAGTGCCCTTTATACCAACATCAGCTGGGGCACTGAAATGTGAAGCAGATTTTAAGATGTACAATAAGTGATTAAGCAGATTTCTGAATAAATGAATCTCTCTGAGTTTATAATTCATTTTGGAAAGGAAAGGATACTAGTAAGGTGTGTGGTTGACAAAATCCCAAATGTACAGGAGTCTGTTTGCTCACTGATGGATCTGTCATTGGCACTGATGGGTGTTACCCACACAAATCTCCTGTACAACAACAGCAGGGATGGCAGAGCAAAATGCTTCCACCTCAGGTTTTTTCACAGGTGCTTTTCCCCATATACAGGTGGATGTCCTTCTAACCTCACATGAGTACAAAATCCTGCTTTTGTTCCACTTGAAGTCCCCTCTGCATTCAAGACTGAAGACGACCTTATAACTTGCTGAAAATACAGCTGAAGAACACTTGTGATCCATAAGGATTCCTCCCTTTTCTATCTCTTCACCTGAAGATGACAAAATTCGAATGGTGCCAACAAAACCAAAAAACTCTTGCTCACTGCATGAAGTCGCTGTATTCTCTATAGATAACTGCTAGGTACTTGGATTGGCCACAAAGTCCACACCTTCTCAGACCAGTTTCTTAGAAATACACAGAAAAATTAATGACTGACTGCCCAAAGCAGACCCAAGCATACTGGCTTCTCTCCTGCCAACAATGCTGAGAAAACACTCCCACAAAACTGGTCACACTTTCCCTTTGCTGCACCAAAACCTTGCCTGACTGAGAAATGATTCTGAACTATACTAGAAGCAGACAGTCAAATACAGGAAGCCACACACCACAAAAGTACTGTGGAAAAATAATAATTTATGCAGAAAATTAATTATTCTTCAGATTTAATGCATAGCCCTTAACTCCTTTCCTACAGATTTGGAAAATTTAGTTTCTGCAGCATGTGCAATTTTTATGTTAGAGAGACTACAATTTCATCAACTCCATTGTAGGGGACCTACTCATTAAAATATGCATCTCTATCTATTTCTCTCCATTTTGGTCTCCATGCCTTCTGAACCTATTTGCTCCTTCCTCTCTTGGCCTTCTCACCCCTAATGCCTTTCGCAAACTACACCTACACTAAGAAAAATACTCAAACATCAGCTCTTTTATTCTAATACTCCTCTTAGTCTTTTTTTTTTTTATTCCAGTGACCCCATTTCATCTGGATTTATGTACTTACTGTTATGCTCTTACTGACTTATTTTCCCACTCTCTAGCTTGCTAATCAAAATCCAGGAATTTGTCTGCAGCAAAAATCCACTCTTGATTCAACTGCCCTGCTCTTTCCTCTCCAAGAGAGCCAAGTGTCCTCTCTCCAGTTGTTTTAGACTCTGTTCAGCCACTCAGACACAGAGGAGACTGTACAAAAGTACTGAAGTTCAGAGGGAGCATTCTGATGTCAATACTTCACAGAATTCACAGGGCTGCTAGAGACCTTCAAGATCATCGAGTCCAACCCAGCCCCAGCACCTCAACCAAACCCTGGCGCCCAGTGCCACATCCAGGTTTTGTTAAACACACCCAGGGATGGGGACTCCACCACCTCCTTGGGAATTCCCAAAATTCCCAGAATTCACAGAATGACTGGGTTGGAAGAGACCTTTAGGATCATCCAGTCCAACCCATCTCCAGCACCTCAGCTCAATCCTGGCACCCAGTGCCACATCCAGGCTTTGTCAAACACACCCAGGGATGGGGACTGCACCACCTCCCTGGGCAGCCATTCCAGAACTTTATCACTCTTTCTGTAAAAAACGTTTTCCTTCAGACACAAATCATACTCTTTTTTGGGAGCTG
This sequence comes from Fringilla coelebs, assembly GCF_963513975.1. Lineage (NCBI taxonomy): Eukaryota > Metazoa > Chordata > Aves > Passeriformes > Fringillidae > Fringilla > Fringilla coelebs. The sequence continues at coordinate 57,956,760 of NC_140034.1, read as the reverse complement.
CCCTCACTCCTGGTTACCAGATTCTTGTGTCTGATCCTGCTCCCTCTCCAGAGGAGCTGCCTGCAGAAGCAGAGCTGGGGCTTTGGTTTTGTATGGCAGGAGGTGAAATATGATGGATTTTGCTGATCTCCTCTTCCCTATTCATTGTCATGGTTTTGCATGGGAGATATTTTTATCCGTGGAATGCAGTGAGAAGTATGATTTCCATCCAACTATGAATTACCTTATGAAAAAAAACCCAAACGATTTTCACAACCTACACTACAACACCTTCTGGAATGTGTAAAAAGATTATTTATATTAAATAATAAGCACAGATGAAAGACACACATTGACAGCACCCAGTGAGGATCAGCTGAATCCAGCTTAGTGGGAGCTTTACAGGCCTGAGTTCTACACTGGATTTGTAATCTCCTCCTAAACTGTGGAATACACAACTTAATGTGACCACTTAATGCAGTCAAACTTTTACTCACAGCTGCTTTTCCACACACCAGATTGAAAAAGCTGCTTATTTAGAAAAGGTTAAAAAGTGCTATCCCTTCTCATTTAGTAATTATTACATTACTATGGCTATTTTGCCTTGTGTATAAAGGGGATTCACTCCAAAAACAAAAGATGCAGCACATCCCTAATTCTGTACATCAAACCAGGAACCTTCCTACTACTGCTTCCAAATTTTAAATCACTTTTTGTAAGTGAAATAAACCTACTACAGTGTATTTTCACAGATAATTATAAAAAACTCCTCCCTGCTGAAATGACAAAACTTTTAAATAAGCCACTAAAAATGTGAACTTGCTTTTTTCTGTCTGAGGAAACTGAAATCAGTTCTATTTTTTTTTCCAGGATCAAACTAAGGAGTACTCTCTACCTTCTACAGCTTTGTCTTTCCTACTTTCCAATATTTTCTGCAAAGTTGTCAAGCTTTTGCAGAAATCTTTAGCAGAAAATAAAAAGTAATATAAAGAGGATGAATCAAATGCAGCTGCATTAAATTCTTGACCGTCTCTTCTGAGAGAATTATTCTGGAGAAATATTTTCAGATTTTAAAATTTTTATTATACACCATTTAGATTTTTTTTCCCCATAGGGGAAACAATTTTTAAGGTTCTAAAATTCAAAAGTAATGACAGGCAAGGAACAATGATGAAACCACCAGAGCTCAAAAATTCAAGTTAAATTATTCTGGACTTACTATTATGAGTCATAAAGTAACCATTAAGTAGTGAGGAAAACCAACACTTACAGCACAGTAGATTTGTAAACAATCTGATTTATTAAAGATTTTTTAACTCTTAAATAATCTACAGTCTCATGAAATCACCTTGCTAAATTGAAGTGACAAGTTTAGACAAGTCTTGAATCCCTGCTTTATTTCCACAGGGGATATGTGCCTATATTTGAATAAGGGATATATTTAAAGCTGGAGATGTGCCCTGAGTAAATCAATTTTACCAGAGGATTACATAGCTGCACCAAGCATTTCTACCTTTGAAAGAACTACATCTAATGACTAAACCTGACCTTTAAGCAAGAGCAAATGATAGAATATTAACATCTCAAATTAACTCAGTAGCTCAGCATCCTTAACCCTTTCTCCATGTTAGGCATGGAGTATTTTTATACCTAGACACTATTTTCTCCATGGAATGCAATGAGAAGTATCATTTCCATCCAACTATGAATTACCTTTTTAAAAAAAAAATTTTTCACAACCTACACTACAACACCTCCTGAAATGTGTAAAAAAGATGTGTATGTATATTATAAACTAAGTAGTGATGAAAGACACAGCAATGGTCAGGGAAGAGAAATTCAATCCAAACTTGACAAAGAGAACACTCTTCCTATCTGGTGCAGGCACATTTTTGATGAAGGAAAGAACTGAATTAAAACTGCAAAGAGAAGAGATCCAGGCCATACAAAACTGGTGTGCAAAGGGTTGGATGGACTAAAATGGCAGAGGTGGAAGTGGCCCTGGATAAACACAGGATGAGAGCAGGACACAGCACTGACAGCCCTGTCCTGGCACAGAGAGCTGGACACTGCTGCTCAGAACAGAAAATAAGGATGGGGAAAACATTGGAAGCAGCTGGATGAAGAGAGAAACCCAAGCCATTATTGCCCAGCCACATGGCCAGACTCATGGCTGGGAATCCAAGAGGATGAAACTTTGACTCCTCACGGGAACTGCACAGATTATTACCAAGCAGTTTTGAATCACATTATCAGTATTAGGGGGTTCAATTTATTTATTCTTTTATCAAAGCTCAATATTCAACAGGCAATATATTCAAATTTCAGAATTAGAACTTCTGCCCCTCAGAGTACTAAGTCCAAACTGTTATTTTGTTTATAGCACACTATGGCATTAAAAAAAAAAAAAAGTTAAAATGGGTTTAAGCAAGCCTCATGCAAACAGCCTTGCTCTGTACAAAATTAAACAAACAATCATGCTGCACTTAGACAAAATGAACAAATCACTGCCAGTGTGTTTCTTGCAAAACAATGAAGTTCATCCTTTTAACAAAGCAACAAGATCAAAATGCAGAAATTAATGCAAACATAAAAATCCCCAAACTGGGAGCTATTGGAAATTGGGAGCTGTTTAAAAACATTTGTCCTGCTTTATTCATTCTACGTGTACGCATTATCAGCTGTAATTGCCATTATCTACAGGTTAAGCAAATGAAGTCAGGACAAAACCTGTCAAGTGTTCTCATCTGACACATCCATAGGTCGATGTGAGTCTGTCTGCACGTCACAGAGCCCATCATAACACTTCACATCACATTAAAAAGAAGCTGCAAGACAGACAACATTAAGCAGAAAAATATTAACTGGCTATTTCCTATTTAACTTCTGACTGAGGCTGAATTCTTGTTACATTTCCCTGCCTTAGGAAAAAAAACAAAACACCTCAGTAAATTTAATGCCAGCCTGTTCTTAGGAGGAAACTCCTTTGCCCCTGCTCACAATCTATGTAGTAAATACCACTTTTTACTGAGACTTGCCAATAAATCTCACCCCCTGACACAGTGTCTGTTCATACTCAGTTTTTGGCTGCTCTGCCACAAATGCCAACAAAGGGACCAATTAATGAAAACTTTCTTGATACATTCCCAGTGGATGAATGTCTGCCTTGCAGAAGGTACCTTGACAACATCCATCTCACACAGGCCAAATGGTTGCTCTGTGGTAGCAATTAAGACACCACCAGCCTTGGCTAGATTTAAACCAACAACCAAATCTGTGTAGGCCTGAACAAATGCTCATAGAAATCTGGAGAAATTAACTGCTAAACAAGGGCTGGACTGGGTCATATAATTGCATCCATTTCTCTGGTTATTTACAAACCATGAGGACACATTTTAGTAAGAAAGCAATTACAATTCCTAAAACAAAATCTCTCAATCTGGCCACAATATGTAAGCCACCTCTATAAATATCTAAGAAATCAACAACTATTTAAAATTATTTCAAAAATCAAAATATTATGGTAGGCTGACATTTCCTTTGTAGTCAGTTTTTTTTCTCTCTCTCAACAAAAAGACTCTGTTCAGTCTTCATCTTCCCATAGCTCTGGCATCAAATTTGGACAATTAAGCCCAGTGCAGCATTCCTCCTCTTTCTAAAATTACATTTGGAGATAGAGTTTTGTTGCTTTCATCCAGAAGTGCTCATCAGAGGGACTCTTGCTGCAGACTGTGAGCAGGAGAGATCGGTGTGAGAGCTGCTGGGAAAACCCTGCCTCCACTGCAAAGTTCAGATTGACTTTGGGTTTTTTTTTAATGCAGGATACCCACTCTGAAATCTCTGTCCTCAGACAGTTTAAAATGTGGCTGATCCAGGCCCCCAGCCCTCATAAGCAAGGAATTCTGCTTCTATTGGCCTCAGGGCTCAAAAAATGAATGTTTAAAGCTATCCAAGAAATTAAACTTCTGCATCTGAAACACTATCAGCTAAGTTTAACAGGGTGTAGGAGGGTGGGCTCCCCTCCCCACCCCAAATCCTGCCAAAACTGCACATTTTTAGTTCTGAACTGCCATTACAGGGCTTGCAGCAAAACTTTCAAATTATGCAGCATGTCTTGAAAGTTCCAGATCAGCTGATAAAGCACAACATGTAAAGCTGAGCAGTCTCCCTGCTGGACACAGCACAGAGAAGGAACCATAGAATACAATTACAACACTCTGAGAGCTCTGTAATTACATTCCAAGTTAACACTTGGGCTGATTTTACCTCCATCATCACCCTGAACACTTTCAGCCACAAATCACCATCAGCCTGTATCAGAATTAACCCCAGATCTGGTATTATATATATATATTATTATATTTATAATACACATAATATATTATACCTATAATAAATCATAGTAGAATTATATAATATATAATCATATAATAGAATAATTATATAATAATATAATAAGTATATAATAATCAATATAACTAATACTATATATAATAGGACTATATTAATAATACAATTAATATAATATATTATTAATGATTATATTATCTATATATTTAATAATAGAATGAGATAATTTATAATATATTCCATCTATTATATGCATTATAAATATAAAATATATTATACACATTATATATATTATCATCAATAAGATATCATATATTTGCTATATAATATAATGCAATATATTAAAATAAATTATATATATCATATTTATTTTATATATTCTATATTTTTCCATGCCTATGTTAGCCCTAGGTGAGCACCCAAGCCTCCAAATGAGCATTTGCTCTGGTTGAGGGCAGGCTGGCTGCTGTGCTCTAGGGCCCAACTGTTCTTCTTGCACAATCCATTCTGGGATAGGTTTTAAATCAGAGCACAGATCAAATGATCATTAATTTTTAGTTAATTTATTAAACTGGGATTTTAACTTTTGGCTAATAAAATTTAAGAAAAGGACGTTTTAGCCACCTGTGACAACCAGGGAAAAAGTGACAAAGATGCACTTGGTCCCCACCCTGTGGCACTCACTGAAAGGTCACAGCAAGAAGCCATTTTCCAACATCACCAGCTGAAATTAGGGCAGGGTAAAAAAAATACACTATTTTACACACACAAAAAAGAGAAGTTATTTACTCAATAAAAGTATTCTGAAACAGGAAGATGTTTATCTCAGTAAAGCAAAGAAGTTTAAACTGCAGGAGAAAAAGAGTTAGTTTTGAAAAGATCTTTAATTTAACCATGTAAACATTAAACTTCTGTAATTGCAGGAGGAAATTCTGAATGAAGAATGTGAATTAATTATCAATGTATTTATACAAACGAATTGGAAAACCCCACTAATTACCAGAAACTAAATAATTCTGGCATCCCACCTTCCTAGACTCAAAGTGCTTTTCCATTCACAAGTTTCACCTGAAAAACTCTGGAACCCTGCAGTGTAACCCAAAACCAGTTGGGGTGGAACCCTGGAGCACCTTGCTGCTCTTCACTTGGAATCCTTTTGCTTGCCATTTGATCACAGGAGCCATCAGGAAATCTTGCTGCCCTCGTGTTTCTCTCTTACTACACAATTTTATTAAAAAAAAAAAAAAAAAGAACACCTATTTGTAGGTCAACAGCTTTTCCATTAAAAAATACCTGAGCAAACAGAGGGCCACAAGACTTCAGAGCAAGACATGGACAAAATACAGGGTTGAGAATTGGATATGTGCTCCTTCTGTGAAGGATGGAGCTGCCCCCAAGGCTGCAGAGGGAAGGGAAATCTTTCAGCAATGAAGACTTCCCCCTGGCTTTTCCACAGGTCTGTTTTGCATACAGAGGTCTTGTACATTTGCCACCCTGAGACATCATCACAGTGGCCTACATGGTCCATCAGGTACTAATTAGGGAGCATGTTCTGTCAACACTTTCTTGCTCTTTTTCCATTAATTGATCATCCTGCCCAATTAATACAATGCAACACAGTTCTGGAATCCTTGAGATCCTTTACCTGGGAGAAGCAAGGATGAAGGGAAGAAACAGCCTCCCAAAAGGGTCACAAGGTAACTGCACTCGTCCAAGCCCTGGAGTGACAATAATACCTCTGAGCTGAAAGGTTAATTACATTCCCTACCATCTTTCTCTTGAGCCTAAGATTGTTTTTAATCTAAGAATAAAGACAAGAAGGAAAAAAAAAAGCCCCAAACCTACTTCATCTAGCAGGCTATATTATGTTTAGATATGGTAACAGCTTATGAAAAGAGCTGCAGAACTTAACTCAGTTGGCCATTAACAGCACGCTTATCACCAGAATGTGTGTGCTTAATGTTATCACAGAAAAGAAGTCATGGACACACCCCAGCACATCAATCCCACCTCTGCACACAGGACAGGTGCCCCACAGCCAAACCATAAATCAGCATCTCGTAAAAACGGCGAGAAATCAAACACACCTTTTTTTCCACTGATGAAACTGCACTGAAGACACCAAAGAGAAAAACCCAAGGACAAAGCAGCTGCCAAATACAACACGCTACTGCCACCTAATGCTAAGCAGGGCACAGCAAAACCCGGCTTTGTTCCTCTGCACTGCCCCAGCGAAGGGGGCCAGGGCGAGCCACAAAGTTTCCTGATGTACTTCAATATTTGCTCCATCCCCTACAGCCTTCCTAAACGGAACTGCTGGGATCGCAGCCTTTCTTGTACACAGAGCAAGAAAAAATAGGAAAAAAAAACCAAAAAAAGAAAAAAAAATAAAAAAGAAAAGAAAAAAGTCTTCCTAAACTGAACTGCTGGGATCACAGTCTTGTACACAAAGCAAGAAAAAAAATAGGAAAATAAAAAGGAAGAAAAAAAGGGAAAAAAAAAGAAAAGAGAAAAAAAGAAAAAATAGGGAAAATAAAAGAAAAAAAGAAAAGAAAAAAAGAAATAAAAGAAAAAAAGAAAAAGGGAAAAAAAAGAGAGGAGTGCTCTTATCTCAAACCAGCACAAGATGACTTGGAAGGTGCTTTTTGTATTTCACTGATGTTGCAAAGCACTTTCTCTAAAATGTGGAACTCGTTCACTTCCATTAAAAGGATGATGCCAGGTTTGAAACCTGCCTTCCTAGTCCCCAGTCAGTCCTTGCAACATGCTCACTCAATTGGCAGAAGTTAGCAGGGAACATGCAAGGAGTTTCTTCTTCCACTTGCAAAGAGGAGAACCAGAAAGTGAGGAGCTCCCTGTGACATTCAATCTTTTCATAGAGTTAAACTTCCCCAAAGGATGTCTGCCCCAAGCCAGCTGGACAAAAGAGGAAGCAATTTATCTACTTGATTCATTCAGTCCATCTCTTCTTCCTTTCTTCCCCCAAACTCAAACAACCTTTAAGCTTTTAACCCACTTTAGCCCTGCCCTACCTGATTTTGTTATCAGCCTTGACACTAATTACAGCCTGCACTGCCCACCTCCAAGAGGAGCCTTTCTCATGGGAAAGGTTCCTCATTTGTGGAAAAATACAAGATGACCATTTCCTTTTCCTTCTCTACTCTCAGAACTTACCTATTCTATGATTTTTTTTTCCTAACATTTCTCATTGTTCAGTTAGCTGGTGGAAATTCTGGTTCCTTCTTCTTCCTTATAATCTGCCATGATCAAAACTATTGTGCAAATATCAATCTTCCCACACAATATTCTACTGCTTGCATGTTTTACACGCATTATTCATCTTTTCCATAACCTTCTGGCCAGAAATTACCACTGTTACACACAACATACAGCACAGCACACCTACACCTGCGTCTGAGACAAATAAAACCCACCAGAACAGAAATATTTCAGGCAACACTATTGTTGCCATAGCTGAAACTATAAGGAAGTACTTGCTGTAACTCAAATATTTGCAGCAAAATATCCCCAAGACAGCACTCTGGAGGTGAAATGAATTTTCCCCATACATTTTAGTTACTCATTACCCATAATTTTGAAAGAAAACACCCACAGACAACCCAAATTGCTTTCTTTTAAAACCAGCCATAATTAAAAAAAAAAAAAAAAGAAAAAAAAGAAAAAAAAATTAGGATTAAATGTACACAGCAATGTGCAACAGGTATGCAGAAATGCAGAACACAAAATGGGTGTTCACTGACAGCTGCACAGTGAAAACACAGGATGAGACTATCAATCCAGTGCAACAAACTCTTGAAAATTACTGGAGTCCTCAAAGTGCAATTAAAAATCCCACAGACTAAATTACACTGTCACAAACTCATTAATTTCCACACTGGGCTTTTTTTTTTTTTTTTTTTTTAAGGTATCTTGCTTAAATATACTTAAAATGCAACTGCTTTTCTTGTGGTACTGTAGCATCACCCTGCTACTTTGAACTTCCCTACTCTTTGTTAATTTAGAGCCCTTCAGAGTAAAAAAAAAATCAAGTGTAAAAGTTTCAGTTTCTATTGATGGAAAAGAATATCAACTGTTGTTTGTATAAACAGAAGAGAACAATTCTTTGGCTAATGAAAATGAGGAGAAAAACAGAAGCTATGGTTACCAAAAGGCACATTTTTAGAAACAGACTCTCTTTCATTTTCTTCTCTTTCCATGGCTCCTTATTTTCCTATGAAGAGTGACCCAAGAGCCTCAAGAGGTACTTCAAAAAGCCCTTTGAAAACTACACTATACAGCAGGAGAAGAAAAAACAACAGAAAATCCATCAAAAACCAGCAAAGGAATGAAGGGGGGGAAAAAAACCCACTTAAATTTACAGTAGTATAAAGGTAAAAATAGAAAGGGAATTTCAGATTTTTTCCAAATTTCTGGCTCCTATGCTCACAATTTACACCAATAATTTCACTTTGAACAATTTTCTGTTGTTTAGGCATGGATTATTGTGGCCCTGGTCATATAACAACTCCAGACAAACAAATGGTTAGGAAAATATTTAGGCAAATGCTACTTTCATGTGAAAGCAAACTCCCAAATCCTCTGTTTTGTTATAGGAAAAAAAAAAAACACCAAACAACAACAAAAACCACTCCAGAAAACCAAACCAAGCAGGCTTGTTTAAACTACTGAAAAACTGGGAAGGAAAACCCTTCTGCAGGCAAAGCCAAGTACTCTGATACCCACAGCTACCCACTCAGCATTCCAAACCAAAGTGTCCCATTCATTTTCCAGTTCTTTTGGAATACCTGAAATCAGCCTCACAGCTTTAAGCATAATGCAAAATAATCCAAGTCCCCAAGGCACTTCAGCTGCAGAGTACAGGATTTTAAAAAATGAGTTATTAGCAACCATAACTCCAACACTTGCACACCAAGGTTTTTTGTTTTCTTGAAACAATTTCTTTCAGCTTCCCCCATCTCTGAGAGCAATACAGAATCCCTACAGTGTTTGAAGCCATTTGAGATCCCAAAATAACAGGTTTGGCCCTTGTTGAATTATAACGTTTAAAATGGACATAAAAAGCTACTTATTAACAGAATTTACTCAGTTGTGAAAACCAGTATTTAAAAAAAACCCCAAAAACAACCCAAAACACAACAACAACAAAAAAAAACCCTAAGAGCAGCAACAGCAAATAGAAGTGAGAATTATTTCAAGAATTCATAGCCACAGTGACAGAACAATTCCAAACATAACATATGGAATCACACATACTTAGAAATTAATTTGTATTGGATTTATTTATGGGCTTGAAGGATGTGTTCCTACCTGGACTGATGAGCAGTTTGGTGTTCATTTAACTTCTGATTTGATACTTGATTTGGCAAATTTCTCCATTTGCAGCAAGGAAGCAACTTTGGCAGCGTGTCCCCACAACGCAGCAGGGACACATCAAGGGGGACTCCAGGAAATCACACATCCACAGAATATTCACCACTGACCTCTGGGACACTGGTATTTCCTAAGACTCCATCTAGGCAGTCCCAGCCTTTACACAACTGCCCCATTTCAGAAGGGAATAGGCAAGAGAAGGAGATGGAAAGGGAAAGTCAAAGCTTAGCACAGGTCAGCAGTAAGGAATAATCCCAGTTTTCATCCCTTGAGTTTCAACAACAACAGTTCCAGTGGGGTTGATTTAACCCTTTTCTAATCCAGAGATAGGGCACCTGAGAGGTGTTTTAAGAACTTTTATTCCATTTTCAGTCTCATGTGAAGGGTGAGTCAATACAGATGTTACAATTCACACCATTACAATCAGAAGCCAATTACTTCCTATTTACAAAACACTGTAAGTGTTTCTTGGCCTGTCAGCTTTTGCAACACCATGCTGTAAATGCCTTAAAGCCAATCATCTAAAATGCATCTTTCATAGTTCTGTTTCTCCAGAGTATCCAGTCTTATTTGCAAGGCCATCCTTTTGAAACTTGTTGCTAGTTCCGTTTCTCTCTCAGCAATGTCTGTCCTACTCCATGGCATTTCTCAGTCACCATTTCTATCTCAAAGTTTGCATACAGATGCACACTATGGGAGCTTTCTGTCAGGCTTTGAGAACTCCCTACAAACCCATTTCCCACATTCCTGGAGCCAGAGTTTCACTGGGAGAATCCTCGCAAGCCCATCCTTGGCACTGCCAACCCTGGATTGCTCTGACAGAATGCAAGTACCTTTTGAAAGAGCAGCTCCTGCCCAGCCTCTCCTCAAACACCTCATTAGTTACAATCTAATGTTCTGCCAAGGAAAGAAAAATGTTTTAGCTAAGATGCTGCTCAGCAAACTCACTCATCTTTACCTTCTCTGACTATGGACATTCTTAGGTCATAAATCCAAGCAAAACAGACTGAATTTTTTCATTATTGATAATGTGGTATGAATAACAATGAAGGGTCAAGTTTGACAATGCTCAGTCAACAGCTGACAACTGACCTTTCAGTAAATTAAACATCACCTTTAACTTACTGAAAATGAAATGACAAAAAGTTTATCCAAGTGACTGGGAGAGCACAAAAAGCTGAACCTTTTTTTATAGCAATAAGCTACCCACAAATTATCCTACAAGGCAAGCCTTCAGGTACATGAACTCACTTCTGCATTAAATCAGCTCCATGAGCTCATGCCTGCTGAGCATTTGAGCTCAGGGGGAGATGAGGAAGCATTTGTGATGCAGTGAGGCCAGGAGAAGATGGAGGGTGGGACAGTTACATCACTCAGATGGGGATTTTCTGACTCCAAAGTGTGAAAAGATGGAGGGAAGAAGAAACATGAGAATGTGTTGCTTAAAATAATAATTTTATTATGTATTTTAAACAGAAGACAAAATTAGACACAGATTATTTACTTAAATAATAAAAAACCCAAAAACTCCCCCAAACACTGAATTTTACAGGTTAGTACATCACAGGACAATATCTGAAAAAATGTAATAACTATCTGAGATTCAACACAAACATGGTCAATTTTGTTTAACAGCCATAAGAGATGCTTATATAAACACAGCCACTGCAACATGACTGATTCTACCCTGAATTTTTATCATCCTTCAGACCATTGTTCTGGACTTAGAGCTTCTTTAAATAACTGATCTAGTGCTTAAAATTTATGAAGTTGACACCTGAGTGCATGGTCTGATTTGGAAATGCTGAACAGCTCAAGGTAGTCTTGACTGTGGTGGCTCAAACATCAGAACAACCAGAACATTTGTGATATAAAAGCTTTATGCTGTTCTTTGTAGCCTCCTTCTTTGTGCCTTAATTTGTATCTTTTTCTATGTGATTTTTTATTTCAAACATCTCTCGTTAGAAATGAGATAAAAAGCACACTGCACAATATAAAATTACTCAGGACATAGTGAATATTTGTGAGTATTGAACACCTTTCACAAAAAGTCTACCAAACAGAGTATAGATACTTTTAAAAATATGTGTTACAATGAATAACTTACATAGCCAGTGTTCAAGAGAGGCATCAGATTCCTCTGGAGAGCACAAATGACATCAACAGCCGAGCACATACTGGCCAAATCTCCCATTTCAATTGCCTGATGCCCATTCTGTTGTGTATGAACCATAAATCTATAGAGGGTGAGCTACCAGAAGCTGCTCATTATAACAAATGAACTGTAGACAATAACCCTGTAAGCAAACAGATTAAATTTAGAAATAATAATAAAAAAAACTAACATTACTTTCAAAACTGGCTGGACTACCTGAATAAGCAGGGCACCATTTACTTGTTAGCTTATTTGGTTCTCACATTCTATGCAAGTTAAAACAACTTCTGTAGGGATATTCACACCCCAGGCACTTGTTAAAGGTCACCTGCATCTTTAAAAAATCATTACACATTACAATGTGAACCAAACAAAAAGCAGCACCAGAGTCAGGTGAATAAATCACACAACTCATAATTTAAACAGCAGCAGGATCATGACCTGGCTAATGAAGCTGTTTGAATTAGTGATTTCTCTAGCACTGAGCTTCATTTGGTACTACCTAGACTGACAATCAACTTCTCAAGTTGAAAATATGGCCCCTTCTTTTTATTCAAGTGGTAATTAGTAAATGAGATGTAGAGAACAGCTCAGAGTAAATCCACCCTGAGCATTGAAACAATAGTCCTTTGTATCAAACTTGATGCTTATCTCTCTCTCTGTAGCTAACAGATTAACTCCACTGAACTTGTTCTGTTGATATTGTCAAATTACAAATCCATTTTCTACCATTTAGGTGAAGTTAGAATTAGCTAAGCATGATGATCTGTTAAACACTTCTAACAAGTGTGCTGCTATTCAAATACAAAAAATAAAAACCTGCCCAAGGATATTGAAAGAGGAATACTTACACTGCCTGAATCTCATGAAAAGCATTATTATCAGGCTTCCAAAACAAAACTCAAAGTGTTTTCATTTTTAAGTTTCAAATTCTCTACTTAAACACAGCATGAAGTTCCTCAGTAGGCAGGTCCTTTCAGGAGTAATACCGAATTTAACTTGCAACAAACATGAAAAGAACAATCACAAAAAAAGAACAAGCAGCTCTTTAACTTTACATATGATACCCTCTGCATTTCTTGCGATTGTAGAATTTAGATGAGTACAGAAATTAGTAACAGAAGTTTCTTTAAAGATGTTCCATGGAAAAAACTCTTCTTGAAGTAATTTTGCCTCATTAAATTAAATTTCTATTAATTTCCTTGTTTTCTGTTGCTGAGAGTCATTCTCACCTGTGCCTGATGCTTTTTGCAAACCTTCTACTCTTTCAAACAGATCAAGTGAGCCCCTTAACACTTTGTATTTATATACACACACACCACCCCTTCTGATAAAAAAGATAATCTTTGTAACACTCTGTGTTAAGTGGCACATATTTGTAAGTGGCACATATATTTTATTTCCTTACCATATTAAAAATAAGAGCTTCTTGCTGCTGCCTGCTCAAATTACACGGATTTTCTTTAAGATTAGGGCACACATTGTAACAGCAGCATATAATTTTCTTGCACAATAATTTTTTTCCAGTTGAAAGGTATCCTATAATATCATCAGCATCAACAGGAACAGACACCTGATTTTCAGCTAGACAAAGCTTATGTGTTTGGTGACTTTATTCCTGGTGAAAAGCAGTTTTGAGATATAAAGCAGCTACATAAAAATTCAAAAAACAATCTGACAACTTATTCTTTGACAACAGAGTGCTAGACCAAAAGAAAATGCAAAAATTGTGCCAAAAATAAGATGGGGTGTGTGTGTGTGTGTGTGTGTGTGTGTCCCCTGGATGTCCTATTTCTGTTGCTCTAATTTTATCTTCTGTTGATTTTATACACATTTAGAAATGGAACATAAGCACTGCCCTTCCTAAAAGCTGAATGGATACCTTAAAAAAACCAAGCACAGAGCACAAAACCCATTTATCCATTTAAGAAATCACCTTGTTGAAAGCAACATGTATGTAACTGTGGATAAAAGGCTGTGGATCCCAACATGTATGTAACTGTGGATAAAAGCCTGTGGATCTCAAATATCACAAACCCACCAGCACGTTCTGGAGACAGAAGATTAAAGACCTACTCCTACCACTTCAGCAAGATATTAATTTTCAGAATTTGCTGGATTCCTTTCAGAGAATGGGAACTACAAGTCTTCTTGTAGTGCTTCAGAAAGCATTTCAGCATGAGTTTGTAAGAGCCAGCCAAGGAATCTCTGCTGGTTTCAAAGCACTCACTTTCATTTTTTCTCCTTTCAGAATTACTGGCTGGAGCTTTGTGCCAGAGTATGAACCTGCATACACAAAAGTTTTATTTTCTTTTAAAAATAAGCTTTATATAGAACTGATAATGGCCCATTGCATCTTGCGCCCCAAAGACTATCATCTTCAGCTGCTACAGATCCTTACAGTAATAGAGAATCAAGATGATCCACTTATCAGAGTCACCTAAGTACACAAGAATTATTAGAAAAAAAATTAAGTTCAAGGAAATTTTATAAGATATTTAAATAATTAGAAGGTATTTTAGCCTTAGTTTTAGCCCAAACTCATTTTCTGTATCAAATTAAAAGACTGAACTGATATGACCTATAATAAAATAATTCACTTGCATACATGTTGTGACCTAACCAAACTGAAAATATCTATTTTTAAGTGCAGTAAAGAAAAATATATTCACTCTAGTAGGATGTCGATGTACAGTTTTGTTCTGCATTATTAACCTTTTCCATCCTCAATTGGTTAGAATTAATAAAAAGGGGTTTGTCTTTAAAAATTCACCAGTTTTAAGCCCTGATGAAGTCATTCTTACAAAGCTACAATTCAATCACTCTTAATTGTCTACTACTTTGTATTATTAAGGTCAATCCTGAGATTTAGCTGCAATTATAGTCATCTCTTGGATGACATATGGCAAGATCTCCAACACTTTTTAGCTTTGTAAATTTTACATCTGCCTGTTCCTTCAAGATGCTAAGCATACATGTGTTGACAAATACAGAAAATAGCAGATGGCAAAAAGCAAATGCTCAACATGAAGCATTGGGGATCACTTGAAAAAGGCTTGGACTGAGAGATTTGCCATTTTTATTTGAACAGCAGAATTATGTTTAAAAAGAAATTCCACCATTCCTCTGCTCGATGCTAGGGAACACGTGTGATCAGAATATTCATGATTACAGAATCAATGTCACATTAACTGCAGCTGGTTATGTCACATTAACTGGCATCCAACATGCAAGTTGCTATGAAAACCTTTGGACTTAAGGCTATAAACACAGTATAATTCTTCAGGAGATTAACTTCTGCAGCTACATAAAAATTTGAAACCATTCTGCACTGACCACAAAATTTGACACAGAATCTTTTATTGGAATCTGTTATTCCAGCTTCTAAAAAGCTGCACGTAGCTGCAAGCAGACCTTGGCAATGGCAGTGCCACTTGTACCACCTCCAGCAGAGAACCCAAGGAGCAGCTGGGCATTTGGAGCAGAGAAGTTACCACAGTTTGGGGAGCAGAGAGTGACTTCATCTGAAAGGACGCAGAAGGGACACAACAGGTCCAGCCAGGGCTGTACTTCTCACTAACAGGGAATAGTGGATGACTAGGGAACAGCACCAGGATAAAACCACCATTCAGCAACACTCCCCTAATAAATCCAGTATTTGGAAGTCCACAGCTCAGAAACCCCTGAATCACAGAGAACATGCCACGTGTTAACATTTCTGTGTTAACATGCCATGGCAGACTTTCCAAAGTCTTACAAGTTTTCCAATCATGGAACCTCTCCAACTGAGGCACCTTCCCACTGTAACTAAGAGAAGATATGTGCTGTGCCCTCCAGTGTCTCCTACAGCCCATGGAGGTGCATAAAAACCTTGGCATTCTCATCAGCACCATGCTTTAAGGACCCCAGAGTGACTGGGGAGTGCTGCATCAGGATGGAGAGCATCAAGCAGAGCCTGTAACAGTTCAGCTAAAACGAAAAGATGAGCAGACACAGAACATACGGTAACAACCACAGACAGGCAGCAGATCTGCCTTGGGAAAACACCTACAAGTAAACATCAGTAAATACGTCTTTTTAGTCAGAGGGATTCATCACAGACACTAAAGGAAAAGCAAAAAGAAGTATCTTCACTTCCTCTACCATTTCTCACTGACTTTTCAAATAAAGAGCACTAACCAATCAGGTTGGAAATACACAGGTGTTAAAGAAATGCTGGTGTATTAAACCAAAACTTTAATCTTCTGAGACTACAGTTAGAGGTGTAGACACACAGCTGTAAACTTGGCTTATTCTTGCTTCATACGCCCCAAATCAATGACATGAAATTACACTGAGGTACAGCTCTGCAACACAACTTTAAAAAGCTTCATACAAGAAAGGGACTATGAAAGTTTCACTTCTGTAACAGCTCTGAACAACACCTGTAATTTTAATTCCATTATTATACATCATTTCACAGGCAAATATATATTACAGCATTCAGTTTAAATTAGCCCCATCTGGACAGAAGAGGTATTTTACACCATGGTCCTCTGACCACCATTAGGAACAAACAGACCTTTATTAATCTTTGACTCACATTTTACCAGCAATTCAATAGAACAAAACCATCAGGAGGTCCAAGAAAACAATGATTTCTATTCAAAATAGAACTAAGAAACTTTGCTTCCAAAGGGCTTTCCTAAGTTAGGATAATCAAAGTTTAATAGTGAGAACCAAAGGATTCATGTCCAGAATCTGCACACAAACATCTTGCCAGGTGTAGAAATTAGGACTAAGTACACCAGTCAGTTTCAGGCAAAGAAATAAGCTCACAGGAGGCACTGAGAAGGAGCAGATGTACAGCAGGGGGGGCCTAGCAAATCCAACTGAAGAATACCAAGATGTGTAAAATTGAAACCTACTGGTGAAATTACCAAACTTTAAAACTGTTTCTATAGTGGTTAGAAATAAAAATTAACAACCTTCCCTCCAAACCCATGAATTTACTTCAATTCTAACAAAACTCAGTCTCCTGGTCACTGGCATTCTCTTTACTTCCTTAAAAATCCCAACTTCTTATCACATTCAATTTGGCACCTCAAACCACCTCAGATCTGCCACGCACATGCTCCAACAAACATGCTGCCAACACTGGCAGCCTAGCTAGCAGCTTCCTCCAGAAAAGGGAGTTTTGCCGACAAAAACTGAGATCTGCTTGCCCTTCTTCTCTACAAAGTCACCAGCTTTTGAAACACCAGGAATTTAGTTACCTTGGGAATTCTATCTATCAAATTCAGCTGAAGAGTCAACAGTACCAAAAAAGACACTCCACTTTCCTCAGAAACCCAAGCCAGAGCACTTTTTCAGCAAATTGCCTGAATCCAAGGGAGGGAGTAAAATGGAATAACCAAGAATCACACAGAATAATCTGGTAAAGCGCTGAGATTTTTATGGACAAATAGCAGCAGTGCAAAAAAAATTAGGGGAATTCACAGAACGTGAAGTCTTGATGCATGCCCAAGAATACAACTCCACAAAAACTTACCAGAAGTTTTCCAATAAAATGAAGATATTTTCCTCCTATTCATTTTTTATTTCATTACTGCTGACTATTAAGAAAGAAACTTCTTTTTTTGCTTTGCATCGGGTATTTGTGTACTTGAGGGCTGCATCTGCCCAATCACAAAAACTGTAAAAACAAACCCTGCAACTATTACTTTATTGGTTTATAAAAATTACTTTGGTGTATTGTTAGAAGCCTGGATACTGAGAATTTTAGACTTTCTGTGCTGAAAGGCACAGATCCTCAAGAGAACACTGCATTTGACCTGAGGCTGTGGAGAAGGCATCCAAAATAGAATGACAGAACTGGGATTGTGGGTGTGGAGTTTGAATAGAAGTGTGTGATATCACAGGGGGAAAAACTTAAGAGTTCAAGGGTTTAGAATGTAGCAATATATATAAAACAAGATGGAGGTTTTAGGGTGGAGGCTGGTCCTTCTCTTTCACCTTCTTCTCCTTGGGTTTGGGTGGGTTTGTGTAATTGGATTAAAAAGTCCACACTGCATAGTTGGCTACTGGGTTAAAAGTGAAAATAATTTAGGTGCCATTTCTTAATTGGACAGTTTATCCTTAAAAGGCCTTGCAGAGAGGGAGATACAGCTCCATTTTCAGTTTGTTAGAGTGAAGTGCTGTAGAGCTCACAGTTTGTGAGACTGTAGAATAAGAACTAACAAACATCTGAGTCCCAACAAGAAATACCTTCTCACACATTTAATGCTGACCTTGGCACAAAAGCAGCAAGGAATCCATCAGTGTATCCCAAAGACCAAATCCAGCCTTACCAACAAAGCAAGTTTTTGGTATTTCCTTTTCAGTTCTGCGGGGCTGTCTGAAGGTTTGGCCCCCAGGACCTTGTACCAGTCCTTCTGCTCCATCCTTCCAGGGCCAGTTTGATGGGTTTGCAATCCCTCCCTCAGCACTGCCTTAGAAAATCAAATCCATGAAATCACAACCTGGAAGAGAAACAGAAAAAGCAAAAACAAGGATATGGCAAACTGCAGGATCACAGAACTGACTGTTCCCCTCAAGCAGTCTACACCACTGTATGAGAACTGCTGTGCAAAAAAAGTTAAGTTCATGTGGCCATTCCATCCCACAGCCTGTCAAAAGTGAAATCTTCTGTTTCCTATCCAAGTGCCTCAGCATATCCTGTTCAGAAGCCATCCATATTTCTTTAAAAATCATTTTGTATGTAAAATGAACTGCTTAGAAACATCCCAGGTTAATTACAGACACACCTTTTACACGGACACTTTTTAAAGCAAACTTTTGACTTTGAAGTAATACCATACTTAAAACATAAAAACATGAAGTACATAAATGTGAGATGTTTTACAAAATGGGAGTAAGATCCATGCCAGAAGACACAAGAAAAGGTGTATGTTTGTTTTTACAAAATGACTTTTTATTCATCCTGCTGAGTAAGAAGTCAACTTTCTTAAAGCAGGAGAGTATGTAAAAACAGATAAATAGAAATAAACCGAAACACACCAGGTTAGCACAGATCACTAAGCAAAACCTAACTAATAGTGTGGGTTTCAATTTTGGCCATCTTTCATCAAGTTAATGACCCAGAAGAAAGAAAAAAAAAAAAATCAACAGGAGAACGAAGTGCCAGTAACAGAATGGCAATGCTTGAGCTTCATGCAGATTCTTAGGTGTGCTGGAATCCCAAGAACACTGCAAGCTGGCAAGAGCTTTGTAAATATGTCTATTGAGACATAAACTTTAAGGAATTTAGGGATTTTAGAGGTGCTAAGATTTTAGTTAGAGATAAGCTTTATTGGAGTTAACTAAAATAAATGGGTAGGCCTTGGTGAAGTTAAAGAGTTAGTAGTTAACTAATAATTGATTGCTTATCAACACAATGTTTGGTTAGCTGGGTTTTTAATGAAGAATATAGAAACTGATAAAAAATTTTTAGGAACATAAGACAATTGTAGGCCTCCTCTGTTCTGAAACCAACTGAAGCCAGGGAATGGGAGTTCTACCAAGGGTTCATTTGTCATATTTGCATTGAAAAGATAGAAAGGTCAGAAGGAGGAAGACTTCATTTACTTCCTCATTTTGGGACCCCTCCCCAAGAAAGGGACCACCGACCCATTTCGAGGAACAAACTATGCATGCTTAATAGCTTTTGAACTGATTACCATACGAAGCGGGGAATAGGATGTACCAAAGTTATGAATATGCATTTGTATTTTGGGTAGTCAACACTCGTATAGACAAAAGGACTCTGTGATCACCTGTAAATCACGGTGTGTATTTGCGAGCTATCCCACCATAAACATACACTTTCTCACTTTAAACTGTTAGAGAGTTTTTGTCCGTCCCAGTTGGATATCGGTACTAGATCAATATCCATATTTTCTTAATAAATCACTATAACTATAAATTCATTCTGAAAAAACAACAACAACAACAAATTAGGTTTGGTGGGTTTTTTTTCCCCACTTCAGCACTAAAACTGCTTCCTGGTGCAGGGCACAGCACCGCGCTCCCGGGGCCGGAGCCGCGCTCCTCCGGCACCGCTCCTCAACACCCGCGGCGGGCGGCACCGGGGAGGCCGCCGCAGCCCGGCCCAGGCCGCGGCCTCGCACAGCGCTGCCGGAGCCCTCCCGCCGCCCTTCCCCGCAGCTCCGCAAAATCCCCCGGTTCGTTTCGGTTCGATCCGGTCCAGCCCGGACCCCCCGGTCCCACCCCGGCCCCGCGGCCGCCCTGCTCTCCCACCTGCCCCGCACCATCCATGGCAGCGCACGCCTAACTCGTCCGGCGGGAAACACCCTCCTCTCCCCCGCGGAGCTTTACGCCCTGCAGCTCCGCCGGCGCCGCCTCGGCTGTTTCCAGCCGGGCAGTAGTGGCGCCGCACCGGCAGGAAGCGCGGCCCAACGCGTCGCCATGGCGACCGCGGCTCCCCCGACCCGACTCGGCCCAGCCCGGCCCGGCCCGGCCCGGCGCGGTGCTGCTCCGGCCCCGCCGGCCCCGCGCTCCGCCTGCCGGGGCTTCGGGCCGAGGAGACACCGCTGGAGGTACCGTCCCGTTACCCTTCGCTCGCTGTGCGAGCCCCACAGCCGCTGTCCCCGCAGGGACTCCGCCTCCCGCCCGGCCCCTCAGGCGGAGCTCGGCAGCCCGGGCTGCCGGCCTTGGGTCCGGAGTGGGGCGGTGGTTCCTTCATTCTGTGGGATGTTTGTGCTGAAGGGGAAGGAAGAACGTGCTCTTGGTAGGAAAAAAAAAAAAAATCAAGATCTGGAAGCAGGTTTTTAATGATGTAAAGACGCTTTCTCATCCGAAACAAACAAGAAACCACAAAGCCCATTACACCCCCAGCCCGCCCCTAAAAATATGAAAACGGTGCAAGCATGAACGCCGCAAAAAAAGAACCCAAAAAACCCCACCACAAACACCAAAAAACCAACCCCTAAAACAAACAAACAGTAAACCAACCAACCAACCAAACAAACAAACAAACAAACCCCTCAAGAAAACAAACACCCAAAAAACCCCAAACCCAATAAAATCCCCTCAAAAACCTTAGGTGGATGCTGTAGACTTTAGCTTTTGGAATCTTGGGCGAAACTAGCTAGCAAAATCCTTAAACATTTCTCCAGGCAAACTCGGCTCACACTCCACTTTTAAATGGACGCATGCGTCCTGTGACAATATTTTCATGTGATAGGTTGGAATTAAAGCCACTCCTTGTCCCTTTTGTCGTCCTTTGAAGCGTTTGAGCCGGGCAGGACAGACGCTGTCCGGGAGCGTTCCTGGCACACCGTTCCCATCAAACAGCAGAGCAGAGCGGGACAGCTGGGCTTCAGTGAGAAATGAGCAGGATTTATTCAGGGTTTAAGGGTGGGAAAACATCAGATCTGCAAAACCATTCAACACCTGATTAGTCTGATTTGTGTCTGTGCTGGTGTTGGAGTTCAGGACATCCCTCTGGCTCTCCTGGATGGCTCAAACCCCTGCCAGGGGGCTCAGAGACCTTGGCACAGTTACACCCGTAACTTTAATTATGACCCGTAGAAAAAATTACCAACCTTATATGAAGATCTTCAAGCCACGAAAGTCTAAGTAGAATAATAGTTTGTCACAAGGTGAAAAATAGATTTTTAGAGTTTTTAGAATGGGGGTTCAAGAGGCAAGATAGGAGAATCTAAGCACGCCCTTCTTCTTCTTGGTCTCCATCTTCTGCTGTGATGGTGGCGCTTTTGGATTGGTTTAGAGTAGGAGCTCACTGTCTAACACAGGTGACAGGTATTAGAAAGTTATTGCAAATAGTGTACACATAGTTTTTAGTATAAAAAGACAACACCACCCCAAGGACAGGCAGTGTGCCTCTGTCTGACCTGCTGAACGGACCTCGGCAGGCCAGGAGAAAGAATTTTATAGCTAAGAAACAATAAACAACCTTGAGACCGAGTTAGAAGAGTTCTGACTCCTCCTTCAGCTGCCAAGCTGAGAAAAGAGACTTTCTAACACATCTCAGAGTCGCTCTGACCAACAAAAGTCCCGAAATGCTGGTTGTCAGGGTCCCTTTTGAAATGAGAATTTTTCTTCTCGGGCAAAGGTTTCAGTGTGGTTCCCTGTGGCTCCTCCTTCACTGGGGTTGGTGTGGTTTTAAAAAAGTTTAAAAAATATTTGGAAGTTTTTTTTAAATGTGGCGTTGTCCTGGAGATTGGTCACTACGCCTGTGCTTTCACCAAAAATGGTTAATATCCTCCTAAAGACGAGATACAATTTCCTTTATCCTTGATGCCAAAAATTCCTGAGTGTTGCATATTGAGGTTTTTTTTAACTTTAAATCGTGATAGGATTGGTACCAGCTTATACAGTATTTCAAACACAGAATTGTTGGAGAGATTGTGAGCAGCTGTATATCTGTAATGAGAAAATAGAAAATAAACAGAAATAGAAAAATCTAAATAGAAATTTCATATATTAAAAAAGATATCATTTTCTACATAAAATTATTATTTATAAAATATAATAAATATGTTTAAATTTGGTATATAAATTATGTAAGTAGAAAATTATGTGTACCTGTTAAGGAATTATTTCTGGAGTCAGTGGAACAATTTTGGAAGTGAAACACTTGTTATATTATATTTATATATATATAAAATATGAAAATATTTATAAATATTTATAATATTTAATGGAACAGTTTGGTGTTCTTTCACCACTGACCTTGCCTGGTGTCACAGTTTTTGTGTCTCAGTTTCTCTTTTAATCTGCCTAGTTTCAGAAGCCATAGTATCTAACCTGAACCTCTTTCAACATCATAAATAAGCACTGAATATTGATTGGGTTTTGATAAATTTACGAGCTTGAGCATGTTTAAGTCATGCAAAGATGAATATTTTGTATGAAATATGGGTTGGGTCAGCCATGGCTAATCATGCCCTGACTGGCTGGGAGGACTTGTGAAGCTGTTGGTCAGTCTCAAGGCAATTTGATAATCTTTCATCTCTAGGGATATAAAAATTAACTCAGTTCAAAATGTGTTAAATGGGAGTGGCTATTGAAGGGAGAGGGAAAACCAGACTGAGAAAAAATACTCTGGCTGCACTGCTTTTTTCCCCTTCTGAAGGCTAAAAAACAAAAAAAAAAAATTAAAAAAGAGTAGGTAAGTGCCAGGAGAGTGTGGAGAACTTGCCAGGAGAATCCAGGAGAAGTGGAGACAGGGCAGGAACTCTGGGACTGTTGTCCCAGGATGGAGATATGAGACAAGTCTGTAAGAAACCAGGCTTGCTTAATTATCTCTAATTATGTGAGCATGCAGAGGTACTGTGCATGTCACTGGAGCTGAACACCTGGATATGGTGAACAGTTTCTTTCTCTTGTTAAAGAGACTTTAGATGTAAGTTGGTGGTTTCAGACATTTTTGTGAGAATATTTAATTTTTTAGTAGATGCTTTTCTTAAGAATGTCATATAACATTGGGCTGTGTTGTCACAGAATTATAGGAGAATTATTTAGAGACTTAACTGGAGAGTCCTAAAATGGTTATAGGAGAATTATTTAGAGATTTAACTGGAGAGTCCTAAAATGGTTATAGGAGAATTATTTGGGGACTTAACTGGAGAGTCCTAGAATTGTTACAGGAGAATTATTTAGACTGGAGAGTCCTAGGATTGTTATAGGAGAATTATTTATTTTGGAGAGTTCTAGAATGGTTATAGGAGAATTATTTAGAGATTTAACTGGATACTGTGTGTGTTTCCAGTACTGCAATAAAAGATGAGTACAAATGATGGACCAGCTGAAACATCCAGACTTTCTCTTCTCTGGGCACCCTGTGCCAGGGCCTCCCCACCCTCACAGGGAAAAATTCCTTCCTAATATCTCATCTAAACCTCTTTCAGCATCATAAATAAGCACTGAATATTGATTGGGTTTTGATAAATTTAAGAGATTAAGCACGTTTAAGTCATGTAAAGAGGAATATTTTGGGTCAAATAATGTTTTGCAGTTTTTGTCTTCATCTTTTCAATTCTTGAATGTGACAGTTAAAATCAGCAATTAATTAATGTGTCAAATAACAGTACAAGATTTCATTATGGGGTCTCACTGATACTTCTGATGTGCTGTTTTCATCCTGGCTCTTCTGTCAGTACAGGGAGAAGAATTTTTTTCAAGTAATTTTTTCTGTCAGAGCTGTAGAAGACAGCTGACTCAAAAGAGTGGTAAAAGTGACCATTCTGAGTTTTGCCTCTTGGAAACAGCTGAGATAAAATAATTTGTTCAAGGTTGAACAATGTTGGACTTCTTTTTTAATCTAGATATTAAAAATCCTTGGAGGAGACAGGATTATTTTAAAATTATTAAGGGATTTTTTTCTTTGTTTTTTAAGAGAAAGTGATCAGAGATCTGAATGTTGAGTTCTTCCAGAATTTGTTTTAATTGGATCAGATTTGTCAACAGTAAAAAAGAAAAAGTTTTATCTCCCAGGAGATGTGCATATGATAGACTAAATGTCATAATGATGTGAACAAATGAGATGTAACGTGCACGGAAAATATATGTTTTCCATTAAATTTCCACAGAAATGATTGAAAACGTCTTGGGAATTATTTAAGCAATTTACAATATTGTTTAAAAAGGTACATCTGGGCACACTGAGTACAGTCTTTTGTCGTTCATTAGCAATGTATTTAATGAGGGTTTTTTTAAGTGATAGATAGTTAAGGTAACAGACAAGTGACAGATTGTTTGTCTTTAACGATTTCCCTATTTCAGGCCCATTACAAAGCAATTAGAAATCTGACAGCATTTTTACTCTGCATTACTGATCATCTAAAGTGATGAGAAATGAGAGGTGATGAATATTAATTGTATATTTTCATATAATTATCATAAATTATTACCTTGTCTAGTGCGCTGCAGGTGGAGTAAAATCAATGGATGAAAATTCAGTCAAATATGATAATTTGAAAGGTTTCATGACTTAGTTTTTGTCTTTAAAGTGCAGTGTCAATCAGTCTGAACTAGGCATGCATTAACTGAGGGAAATACAAAGATACTCTTAGTTTTCCTTGCTTTGCTAGCAATGAGCAGAGTGGCTTTTACTCTTATGCCCTGTGACAAATTATTTACCTCCCTTTTTTAGCCTGCCAAATTTACCCTGGAGCGTGGGAGTCAGAAAGATAGAAATCTTCACAGACTCAAGAGGGTTTGATTTACAGCCTTAGAAGAAGCCTAAGATGTAAAAGCAAGGTACACAGACACTGAACAGAGAAATCATCAATCTATGTTTCTCTAGTTATAAGTAAGAATGTGCCTTAAGTAAGTGAGAAACTGTATGAGATAAGGTGATGAAGGGTTTTATAGCGTAGTAGTGTGATTGTATAGAATAAGTTAAGAGTTTAGATGTTATAATAGAGGTATATGTGTGTGTGTGTCTAGTGGCAGCCCATTGGACAAAAGTATCTGCAGTGCAGTAGAAATAAGTAAAGGTGAGATGTCAGAAAAACAAAAGAAACTCTGTGGCATCAGAAAGTTCTACATTGCCTTGTAAGAAAGACTCTGTGACTACCTTGAGCTATGGCCCACTGCTTGCTGTCTCAAAATCTCACAGTCTGTGAGACTGATGTTTATTTAAACAATAAATTATCCTTAGCCGAATTTTAGTCTCATCCCTTTAATTAGTGTGACTGCAGTGGTACTGGATTTTACCTATTCCTCTCCAACTTTTTGCCAGAAGTATTTACAGGTTGTTTGAGCTTTGCAATATGCAACTTCTGTAATTGACATAACTTATTTTTATAACTTATATTTTAATTTACAGTTAGTGGAAAAACCATAAAAAACAGATCACATGTTCTCCAAATCAGGTGTTTAGGCAGTGTGGCCAGTGTTTGTGTTTTTCCTGAGAAAATTTGGTTGAGATGAGTTATTCAATATCACTTTAGCCTTCTAAGACAGAGACAAGAATGATATGCCATTTGTCTGGGATGGCAGACCTTACCCATGAGGCAATTAATTTTTTTTCCTAATTTCCCTTCACGTTCTGGCTCAGAGAAGTGACCCAATTGGATGAACCATAAAAAGAAATTATTATGTTGCTAAGTCTATCAGAGTTCACGTATTTGAAGTCAAATAAAACCTGCAAGGGCAAGACTGTATTTTTATCTTGATTTTCAACGCTTGACTTTGCAAACGGTATAGTTTTCAGTATAGTTTTAACAAAGTGCATTCAAAACTGACTTTATTATCATATTTTATCTTCCAATGTTAGTAAGAAAGAATAGGGTTGGAGTGTTTTCTCCTGATGGAAAACTTCACAACCATCTCCTCTATTAATGTGGTTTCTTCTATGAGCACAAAGCCAGGGTTAAACATGTACTTAGCTTTCTGTCTCTGGTAGTGACCATTTGTAGAATGAAAGGGTGAGAAGAAACACCACTAGTGTTGAGAAAACCTCCAGGTGTTAAATCTTCCAGGATGTGTATTTTTCATATCTGGAATAAATTCTGTCCTGGCCTAACAATCTGGAATTAGGAGCACACTATTTGAAAATGAGAGTCTCATTCATCAGTGAGCTACCATTATTTGGCCACACTTTGTCAGAATGGTATATTCTCATCCCCATCTTCACCTTAATGGTATTTCTTTTGGAATATTCTCACAGCTCATTCACATCCTGAGGGCTTGTTGATGGAAGAGGTGGCACATTTAGGCTGGTACCACCATGCCCTTCCTGCTGAGGCCTCATGATCACCGTTAGGAATCTCAGTTATTCTGTCTGAAATCAAGGTCCAACTCTTCAAGTTTAGATTTGACATACATAAAAATCAGCTTGGTTTATTTCCCAACTCTGTGCCAGTGCCTGCTGTAGCAACTGTTTTCAGGTATTGCAATTTCAATCCTGGTCTTGTCATGTAGGCTCAAAGAATTCATTAACAATGAATTCCATCATGCTCTGTGAGGCTCTAAGAAACTCTGTGATACACCTTGTTCTCACTATCCTTGTGCACCTCTGAAAGCAAAGAGTACCGTTTTCTTTCCTTTTTGCATGTCTCTCATAAAACACAGAGCAGTTTTAATATCCATCCATTCTCTCAGGATTGCATTAGAGCTCTGCCTGTATTGCACATGGGTTTTTCAAACAAAAGGAGCTGTTTCCTTCTTCTGCCTCTCGTGCATATGTTCACATTCTGCACAGTCACATGCTGCTAACCATGTGCATAGAGACACATGTTGTGTCATATTTCTCCTTTTTTAAATTCCTCTGATGAATACGCTGAACAAGACTCCTTTTTTGGATACACCTTGATCTTTATTCTGATGTATTTAAACCAAATATTCAGGTGTTTGAATACCCTTATCAAAAATGGGTCAGTTTAATGTCACTTTTGTTACTTGCTAATGCAAAGTGCAATATACACAAAGGCAAGGGAGCAACAGCTTTCAAGCATAACAGATTGACAGCATTTCACAGCTTATGTTAAAGCCAGCTTCTTGAGAAAGGTAATTATAAAATGAACTATTTAATTCTGATATTTAGACTATTAATTTTATTTTAATTGGTGCTTTCCAAAATAATTGGATATGTTTCCACATGTTTGTAGAAGAAAAGTGCTGGGCTTTTTGCTTAATTTCTTTAAAGAGACAGTTTATAATTCCTCATACTTTTGATCAATATATTTCTATTATGTCAATTCTTTTAAAGACTAAAGTACTTTCCAAGTGTGACAACAGTAGTGAAGTCCTCAAGACTATACCTGCTGTACCTCAAAACCATTTAATGAAATATTACTACATTATATAATATATATTATTTTATTTTTATTAGGTAATATAATATATATAATATTATATAGTTACTATTATGTTAAATTATTATGCATTTTTCAGTCTTACCTCAAGGAAAGCATTTGTCTCTTCAGTTTGAACTGAAGATAGACCTGTGCTGATCCAAGGGCCAGTTGTCACTGAAAGTGACAAAATTCTTCTGCCATTCCTTCTTCACCTGCTTCATTCATGAGCTCATGCTGCCTTTGCATCAGCACCACCTTTTGTGTGACCACATAGTCCATGGAGATAGGGGTGCAAAAATCTAATTCTGATAAAAAAATGATAATTTTCTGGTGATTTAGCTGCACTAGAGGGATTTGTCATGTCAGTGTCAACACAGAGAAGGTGGCTGGAGAACTTGTCCAGGCCAAGGGGAAAAGGTGGTAGAGGGGAACAAGCCTGCCCATTTGGATGTCCCTTAGCTCTCAAAGCTCATTACTTCATCAAACTAAATGCTGAGCTAGGCTGTCTGAAGTTCGTAAAGGTAGGCACAGGATGAACAAAGCTGGTTTGAGCTGATGAGTACCACCAATGTATGTTTAAAGGTTAAAATATATGAATGGAATAGTCAGTCATATCAAAGATATCAAGCCGGTCAAATGGAAATCAATGTTACTGGATAAAATTTGCATTTCTTTCTGACTTTTGCACCTTATACTGATATTATCTAATATTAAAATTATATTTCAGCAGTCTAGTTGTTTTTTCTTTTGGCTCACAGAATGATTCTGTTCTGCTTTATTACCTTATTGTTGCCTTAATGCTGATGTTTTTCATTGATATTTCAGGCAAGTTCAGGGCCAGTTGTGTTAGACACTGTACAGAAATATCATTAATAAAATCCTGCCAGGAAAAAACCCAAGTCAATTGAGTGACCAGTCTGTATCAATCAATCATTGGTAAAATATTAGGCTCTGTGAATGTCCAAAAGCCATTATGTAAATTCTCATCTGGACTGAGGAAATTATCTGAAGGTCTGTGGCAAACTTTTTTTCTCCTAAATTAAAACAAACAAAAAACAAACAAACAAACAAAAAACAACAAAAAAAGAACTCTTCCTATTAAAATAAATAAAATACTTCCTGAACTCCTGATTTCTTGGTAAAAACAACTTGAAATACAGCAGCTGTGTTTCAATTTCAGTATGGGTAGAGGAGATGGAGAGCAGCAGAGAGAAGATGAGAAGAGACAGATTTATTGAAAATTTGTATGACTTGATTTCAGGTGTTTATCATTTGATTGTACAGATAATTGTACATATAATCAATCATCAATTTCAATCCACGAACAGGGTCATTTCTCTACTTACAGCTTCCAAATTTCCTGTTTAGTTTCTAATTCTGCTGCTCCAGAAAAGAGAAATGTGCAAAGTATAGAGAGAAGCCAAACAAAACTGTCTGAATCCCACCATGTTCTCAAAAGCTGTAGAGAAAACAATGATACAAAGTTAGTTCATTTTTTAAATCCATATTTGATCATCAATCCTAACAATTAATGAAAAGCTTGTGCTTTAATTTTATGGCAAACAACAGAAGTCTAATAAGTGCTCAGGAAAAATGCCATATGGCATGTGCATCATGACAAAAAAGAGATGAGCTCTAAACTTTGCAAATGCCTTGGTGCCACATGGATGCACAGACTACATTAGCAAAAAAAGTATGAGTAAAGTCATGGGGACTTTCCACTCATGTCATTTGTCAAAGAGCTTCCGTTTGCTGCTGTGGGATAAACCGTAAATATATAATTGAGTAAATATTTTGCAAGTATCACTCTCAGAATAAGTATGAAGAGATGTATAGCATTTAATATATTTTATACTTAGTTTTATTATAAATAAAATATTAATATAATTTATTATATTTTATAATTTTATATTTTTAATATTTATTGATAATTTTATTTTGATGTACCTTTGGTTTCATTCAAGTAAAGGGAAAAATAACTCAAAACCCTGCAGATATGCTGATTTTCAACTTTATTTAAAATTTTAGCTCTAAAACCCGCAAATCCTTCATTCCTGATCCATCTGCATCTGACTTAGTGGTCCTGGAATAGAAAACAATATTTTTCTTGACAAATATTTCTTCATCCCTAGGTACCAGTTCTTCCTTTTTGGTCAAACAGCAAACTGGGCATGAGCAGGGATGGGGCTGTGCCAGGGCAGATCCTGGGTGCAGGAGCTGGAATGGGGCTGTGCCAGGGCAGATCCTGGGTGCAGGAGAGGCTGTGGTTCCTTCCAGCCCTTCCATCCCACATCCCTGGGGTTGTCCCGTGTTTCCCTGCCTCCCAGAGGCGCCTGGGAGCAGATGGCAGCCTTGCCCTTTTCCTGTGCAAGTCTTAATGACAAACTTCTACTGCTTGTTTTTGGCTTTGCTACCTACCCAGTCAGTGAAACTGTGTGTGATACCTCAATTTTTGGTTTCTTCAGGAGAATTATTTTATGGTCTTTTATGGGTATGTTTTCTTTTTTTTTTTTTTTTCCCTAATGGTGTGGCAGAGCTTTGTTCCTCAGGCAAAGAGGAGTTTTTGCCTGTTCCAGGCACTGAAAAAAGTCACATTCATCTGGAGTTTGGGGGGAACACAGAACAGAATCATTGGGTGCTGTGTAGTTTCTTGGTTAATTAAGAAGAGACAGCAAATTATCTCAGATTATTCAGATAACCAATGTTATCTAAACTGTTCAAACATTTTTCTTCTGTGCTAAGCACCACTCGCCTCCCTGAGCAGTCTGGTTTTGTTTCTTTTTCTTTTTCTTTTTCTTTTTCTTTTTCTTTTTCTTTTTCTTTTTCTTTTTCTTTTTCTTTTTCTTTTTCTTTTTCTTTTTCTTTTTCTTTTTCTTTTTCTTTTTCTTTTTCTTTTTCTTTTTCTTTTTCTTTTTCTTTTTCTTTTTCTTTTTCTTTTTCTTTTTCTTTTTCTTTTTCTTTTTCTTTTTTTTTCTTTTTTTTTCTTTTTTTTTCTCCTCTCCTCTCCTCTCCTCTCCTCTCCTCTCCTCTCCTCTCCTCTCCTCTCCTCTCCTCTCCTCTCCTCTCCTCTCCTCTCCTCTCCTCTCCTCTCCTCTCCTCTCCTCTCCTCTCCTCTCCTCTCCTCTCCTCTCCTCTCCTCTCCTCTCCTCTCCTCTCCTCTCCTCTCCTCTCCTCTCCTCTCCTCTCCTCTCCTCTCCTCTCCTCTCCTCTCCTCTCCTCTCCTCTCCTCTCCTCTCCTCTCCTCTCCTCTCCTCTCCTCTCCTCTCCTCTCCTCTCCTCTCCTCTCCTCTCCTCTCCTCTCCTCTCCTCTCCTCTCCTCTCCTCTCCTCTCCTCTCCTCTCCTCTCCTCTCCTCTCCTCTCCTCTCCTCTCCTCTCCTCTCCTCTCCTCTCCTCTCCTCTCCTCATTTTCCCTCTTCCCTTTTTCTTCTCTTCTTTTTTCTTTTCTTTTTTCTTTTCTTTTTACTTTTCTTTTTTCTTCTTTTCTTTTTTATTTTCTTTTCTCTTATTTTCTTTTCTTTTTTCTTATTTTCTTTTTTCTTTCTTTTCTTTTTTCTTATTTTCTTTTTTCTTATTTTCTTTTTTCTTCTTTTCCGTGCTGGAAAAAAACTTTCCTAGCCAGAGATCTGTGGGATGCCAGGGCTTCAGTGGGGAAGTGACAGAGAAAGGAGGAACAGTTTCTTTCTATTCATCAGCTCAGAGATGCAGGAGAAAATTTTCATTCAAGCCTTTGGCAAAATTCCCAAGAAATGTAGTGGGACATGAGTTTCACAGACAGCCTGTACTTATTGGGTTATTACTCAGCGTGCACTCATTTAGGATGGATTGGAGTTTCATGATAGCCTGTAATTGGAAAAGTATTAGGGGGAAAGTGGAAAATCTAGTGATTTTTAAAAAATAAAATAAAAAATAATCATCTCTTCTTTCCTGCTGCTGTGCGAGTGGAGCTCAGTTTAGTTTGTTGAAGAAGGTCCTTCTCAAAATGATGCAGATTATGTGTGTAAAGCTGTTCTTTGTTGGGTGAGTTATTGTGAGGGCAGTTTGCCAAACATTAAATTTGATAAACTACCAGCTTTTGGGTTTTAATCATGTCAATGGTGTATTTTCTAGGTTTCTTGTACAATAAAATGAAATTTAGAATTTTCATAAGTCTTGTGATGATGTTAATGCAGGCCTGTAGCTGAAAATGTTTCAGGACCATAATATATGAAACATCCTGTGCTCATCTATCTATATGTAGATGTTATAACCATTAATATTATAACCATTATTATTAATAATTATAACGATTAATATGGTTTTCTGGAACACCCATGCATGTAGTGTAACAATATTGTAAAAGCTGGAGCAAAATAAAAATCTAAACAAATTATGGATAAATATAAGATTTGCTTAATCCCTCCATCATAGTTAAGATCTGATATTGCCATTTTAAAAATTTTTAATACCTTTGATAGAGAAACAAAATGCCTTTGCTGTTCAGACAGTGCTTGCAAGAAAAAAGGTAGATTGAGCTAGGAGAACATTAAAATAAATCCCTGTATCTTTTGAACAAGTACTGAAATAAAATAAAGCAAAGAATACATGCTTTGCTTCTCAATATTTATATTGTCTAATATTCAGTATAAAGAAATAATTTAGGTGAAAATGGAAGACTAGAAATAAAAAAGAGATGACCAAATAATGAAGGGCTAAAGGGTGGTTTTTACATCTGATATAACTTCATTGTATATAGTAAGTAGTTGCCATATAAAAATATAATTTAAATAATATTTCAATTTTATTTTAAACATATTATATTAATATTTAACAATGAATTAGAATTTTATAATAAATAATAATTGGTAATGTCATTCTCAATTAATATGTTATAATTAATATTTTAATATGATTTAAAAATAAAATGTATATAATAAAAAAAAATTCATGTCTTCTGTATGAGAAAAAGAGACAATTTGACAGGCAACAGTGGTAGTAAGTGACAGCAAGAACAAATCCTTGGCAACTGTCATTACCCTGCTGTTGGATTCCCATCCCAAACTGTGGGATAACTTTGACCTCTCTCGCTGTTACTGAGCCACCGTCTGTTCAAGTAACTGCATTTTTAACTTAGCAAAGAACAATATTAGTCAGGTGCAGGTTTATGCCTTAGAAAATTGTATGGACTATTTATTTATTTTTGGTGTCCTGTTGCTCTCTGTTTAAAAAGAAATATGGAGACCTGCTTTGGTTAGACAAGGATAAATAATGAGAAAATTGCACAAGAGGAGTGGGATAGAAATTTTGAATTTTAGAAGGTAGAACTAACTGAAAGTAGAAGTTCCTTCTGTAATAATTACAAAAATACCTCAGTGTTTTGGCTATGGATAAACCAAAGTTTAATTGCTTTTACTATTCTGATACTTAGTAGTTATTGAATATGAAAAGACAGTGAGGGCTTGATCTCATCCAATTTCTTTCTTCCTTCATCTTGATCTTTAATGCTGCTCTTGGCACAGTTACACTTGTGCTGATTTGGATCTTCCAAAGACTGGCTCAAATTGGATTGCTTGATCTTCATATGGGTGAATATTACACCTAGACTTTTGGCCTATGGTATAAAGTAATCTTTTGTCATTAAACTGAAAGTTGGAGGCTTTTGTTCTCATTATTTTTAATGTTTTGTTGCAAATAAAGCCTTTATTTTGAGCTTATGAGATAATTCAATGTTCATTTTGTGTGAGGAAGGCATAGTGCAGCACGGCTGAAATACCTACTGTACTTTACCTTAATCCTGTCTTACAGCACTTTATGCATTGCCCTTCTGATCCCAGCTTGTGCAAAGATTAATTGAGCCAAAATCTGAAATAATGTTTGCAGAAATAAGAATCAGGATGAAAGTATTAACACAGTTTCATAAAGCATTTTGCAGCTTTAATTAAGATGTTGTAGGCTTTTCTGAACTCTCTACAGTCAATTTATACTAATTTGCAGTAGTTGAAAGACCAGAGCAAAGAGATAAAATTTTACCTGCCTTTATCATATTTTTGCTTAGTGAAATGTTCCCCTCCCTTTGTGAAAAAAACCTGTTAAAATACTGAAGGGAAACAAAGCTCCATACAGCTTCTGTTTGCCCACAACATTCGCCTGCAATCAGCAGTGGTATCGAGAAGGTCAAGGCTTCAACATTGTTCTCCACATCAAACAAAATCTGTTCAGGGCTCTGATGGAGCATCAGATGTACAGACAGCTACAAATCAAGCAGTACAGACAATTTCTCTCTTATATCTCCTATATCTGAGAGAAACAGAGCTGAAAGTGTTCCCACAGGTCAGCCAAGGTAATCAAAGCTCTCCTCTGTTGCTTTTAATCAAGGGTGCTGCAGTTCAGTCACCTTGTAATGATGATTCAGTTGATATTCTAATTTTTAGTAAGATTTCTTGACCTAGAAATTTGTCAGAGTAGCTGACAAGAAAAGAATGGCAAATTTTTAAATTAAAATATCTTTTAAAACCTTATTGATTCAATTCAAACATTCCTGGAAGACAAAATTACAGTGAACCAAGCATGCCAGTCCACTTTACAAATTTTTAAGACCTAACAATAGATGGGTAATAGCCAACAAGTTGACCCCTCTGCAAAGAAGAATGTGATTCTCCATAATTAATCCAAAAGGAATTGATTCTGTCTATGGGGGAAATCCAAGAAAGCAATTGGATTTTGCAATGTACCATAAAGGTGATGAAAGAAAAGACAAAATTGTGCTATAACATGCTTAACTTAGATGTCCTCAAATCAAAAGCTTTTTGTTGTCACTGTCTTCTGTTTTGAGGGAGGAAATTGTTGTAAACTGAGACAAAGCTTGATGATTAGAGTCATCATGGAATCCCTTGATTTGTGACCCCAAATAGAATTCAAAGAGGCTGGAAGTTTTTATTTGGTAGCTGTTTTCTCAAAGGGCTTTTCCCAAAACCTTAAAGTCTTTGTGAATGTTGATTTTGTTTAATAAGGCATGGATATTAATATAATGGTCCCCTGGTGTATGAAAGTCAATTTTAGTTACTTTTCAAAGGGCCACATTCTGGCTTTCTTATTATATGATTTAGTACTCAGCACCGGAGTAGCTACATTGATTTAATAGCATGACTTACTTTGGAAATTCTTAAAAGAAGACAAAAATATATCTGGGATTCCTATGTGGTCATTTTGCCATTCAAGAAATGTGGAAACTTGATTAAGTGTATGTTTTTATGGTTTAAGTAAAATATCAGTTCAGTGCTAATTTAAATGAACAGGAAAATTTCCAAAATGTTTTAAGGGAGAGGAATTCACATCTTAGGCCTCAAACAAGTTTTGAGCTGTGCATGGAAACATCTTATAATGACCAGGAGAGACACCATGTGTCACAAATATTCTTGCTGAAGTATCACATTTTGTTAAAAATCTGCCTTCCTCTCTTTTTTCTCTTCTTTTAAAATATAGTCATACTATTTCTATGTTCACTATACATGAATATATGTTTATATTCAATAAAATATTCACTATTTTATTGTGTTATTATTCAGAAGACGAGATAAAAGCATTTTAAAGTAGTATTGTGATGTTTTTAAACTGGTTATTAGTTTATTTAATTTTATCCTGGCAGCTGTATTGAATATGTTTTGCTATCTGGGAAACAGAAACAATTAACAATAAGCCCCCCTATGCAGTCACTGTACAGGCATAATTGCTGTCAATTTGATTGAAATTTTGCCGGAGAAAAGACTGTCACCAGTTCTTACTTTTTAAACTAGAAGCAATAACCTACATATTATGCACTGAAAGCTCTCTTTAATTAGGAGTTTTCTCAGAATCTAATTTTTTCCTCTATTTATTAGAGCTGGTAAATTTTGAAAAATAATTTAGGTGAGTTATTTTCTTGTGATGTTCTTAAGACATTTCATTAAAAGACTTTACAGCAACTAGTTTCCAGTATTTTAGAAGTTCTGAATAAACACAGCTTGGGACAGTTTAAGTGTATTTTGTTTAGAAGAGTTCAATTTCTCTGTATTTTCTATATTTGTGATTCAAGTTGCTGTGAAATACTTCTTACACTGTGAAGAATTTTAATGGCCATATGCTCAGATTTTCTTTTTACACAACTATAAAAGTTTAAAAAAAAAGTTAATAAAATAATATTGGATTGTTTCTTTCATATCCTAAACAGGATTTTCTTTTTTAACAGAATTAAATGTGCTCTCTGTTTCAAAACTCATGTCATATCCACAGGGCATTTGAAGTATCCAAAGTTATTAAACAGCAGCCAAATGTCATCAAAGTCGTAGCTTAGAAAAATGGCACAAGAAAGATTTCTTTGCCAAAGTTTCGGTGTCCTTAATTAGGCCAGCAGCCTATAATACAAATTTTCTTGCATGCATAAGAAAGTTTCTCTGTAGGTTTTGCTTCAAACCCTAACATAAATCCATTTCTTTTGCTTTAAATTAAACTTACATGAAACTTTCCATCCTTTGTACACTATTTCTAAAATGCAGGACTTGTTAACAATACTTAAAAATGCTAAGTGAAATAAGTTACAGAATTAATTACAGTACTATTTGACATTAAAAGGAAAAAGTGTAATACTTTAAAACCAAGTTTTTAAGGTCATGTGTGTTTCTCATGCTATGATTTCTAACAATACTTAATAAAATTCTGAATTACCCGTAGCTCAGCTCATCTGATTGGCATGGTAATTATGTTTTAGTTTTTAAGAGGGGTGAAAAATACTTCTGAATTCTCTACAGTTGGTGTATTCATGCAAATGTTTGCGCTGTCATTTTAAGATCATGAAGTACCTTGTGAGACAGCTGCTGCAAATTCCTGGCAGCGTTTTAAAATTTTATTTAAAAACCTATTTTATCAAATTAATTGAGAGCAGATTTTTTTTTTCATTTCCAGTTCTGTTTGTCCACATCCAATCCTGGTGGCAAAACAACTCTGTTTGCAGTCAGCATTCCTTCCCCCTTGCATCCATTTAGCTGCTGGAGGAGTGCTCTGAGGAGCTGACTCTGAACATGGCTGCACAATGAGAGTTCTTGGCAGGCAGCACCGAGGCACCAGAACCAAGCACAGAGCCCACGTTGCTACTGGAGAAACATTTCTGTGGCCATTCACAAAAACCCAGAAGGTAAAACCCCAAAACCAGAACTGAGAACCCCCAGCAAATGGCTTGAGGGGCGCAATTAAAAATTATTTTCATCCTGTCTTTTTGCATGGCTTAGCAAAACTAATGTTTACTCATTTACAGCTCAGTAAGAGGATAATGTGCTTAATGAAAGAAAAATCTACTGACAGCCACATTTATTGCCCTTCATTAGCATTGGTACTTAATTTAATATAGATCTGAATAGACATTAGCGAGCCTGCAGGAGGTTAAATGGTGAAAATGTAAAGAGATTATTGAATTTACTGTTTGGTTTCAGTGACATCAAACAGACATAATTAATTAGGTTTATTCCACTAGTGAAAATAATCCAGAATGTAAGATTGGATTCATTAATGCTATCATTTAACATTTTTTGGAAGTTTACTACAGCCATATGGAATATCCTCTTTCTTACTCTTTCTAAATTTTAGATTGTTTGGTGAGACCAATATTAAAATTTTTCTTTGCTCCTTCTCATTCTTTTACCAAAATGGTAATTATGTTTTATAGAGGGGTGAAAAATATTTCTGAATCCTCTGCAGCTGAGATATTCTTGTAAATGTTTGCACTGTCATTTTAGGATCATGAAGTACCTTGTGAGATTGCTGCTGCAAATTCGTGGCAGCAGTTTAAAACTGTAGCTGAAGTAGGGTTTAGTATCAAACTGAAGATGCCACTCGGATATTTTATCAAACTATTAATTCAGCCAACATTTGTGATAAAGAACTTTTAATTAATGCAACCTTAAATATTCCAAAAAGCAAAATTTTTATTAAGGTGGTGTATATGTAGGTAGGAATCTACAGTTGCAGTGTACAATTCCAATGAGAAATGTAAATAAGATCAATTGTTCAACAAAACATGAACTGTTTAATTTTTTTTATAATCTTGTTGTAGCAAATTGCTTGGTAGGTTTTTTTAGAAAGTTAGGAATTACAAAGAAAACAAGAGCAAATAATTCACGTAGTTCGCAGATTTTGTATATATATTGTATGTATTTTTTATACAGATTTCTTTGCATTTTGGGGCAATCTTTTTCTTACATACATTCTTTAGAAACAGGTCTTTGGTTTTATTTTTCTACATAGCTTTTCAAGAGCATTTTTTATCTTGGGAAGTATTAGGGGACATATTTTACTGTTAAAGCATTCATTCAAAATTTCAAAATATTCAAGTGATCTTTCACTAATTCTTTTAGAGACTGATAATACTACAAATACCTTTAAAGGCAATGCCTATATCATACTCATTACTGGCTATTTCACAAAAAAAAAATCACTATTATATAGCTCTTTCTCTAAACAGAAACATCTAATACTAATTATGATGTGAGTGCAGTAATAAAAGGCTTGTTTACATATTCATTGAGGGATTTATGAAGGAAACTTATGTTAGTAAGTCTGTGCCTTACAGAATCAATTTAATACATTATAATCTCCTTTTAATAACAAAATTTATTCTGAGTACTATTCAGGTGATGGAATCACCAGAGGGGCTGTAATTAATGGTCTGTATATTCAGAGAAAGGCACAGATGACTGTTTTTATTCTTGCAGAAGTGTGTGATAAATCTGCTATTTGTGCTGCATGAATCATTTACACAACCCTATTATTGCAGGATTTTTGTAGGATTTTGCTGTTTGTCACAAAGTCTTCACTGGTGCCCGTATTCTAGTTTCTCCATGTGTGACTTGAGTGTTTTGATAGATTTTCAAAGTCATTAAGCGAGTCTTTTTTTTCTTTCTCTCATTTTCCTCTTGCAAGCCAAGTTCAAAACAAAAACTTCTGTGCTTTGTCTGCATATCTTTGGCTGTGTTTCATCGTGACATGCACTGCTGTTCTTTTAGCACCAAAATGTTGGCACACATTACTGAAAATTTCACACCATCTCTTGCTGGATCAGCAAGCTTAACCTACCAAAATCTGGTGTTGTTGAATGGTTTTTGACTGATAATCAATCTTTTTGCTGCTCGACAGTTGTTGCTGGGACACAGACTAGAGCAGGTGGCAGATGTGCCTTGTCTTTTGAGAAAAGAAAGAGTAGGTGAGCTTGGGCACAGAGTGACATATTGTGTGTCCATTAAAAGGGTAAGTACAACAGCAAAAAGTCACTGCTGTAAGTAGAAAAGCCACCAAGACCAGAAAATAGGCCTTTTAACACCCCTGTTTACAAGTTTCATAGAACTGGAAAATGACAGTTCATGGCGTAGGATTCCACGTGCTCAAAAATCAGAAGCGGCGTGAAAAACATTCACAAATTCTCTGTAAAACATTCCACAGTATCTTTTTTATTTTTTTTTAAAAATCCCTGTTTATATGACCCCATATAATAAATGGTAATGTGCAGATTTTTAAAAAGCTACAGTATATTGAAGATAGGTTTTAGAGGTGTATAGGAACAGGCAGTACCTATTTTGTATTTTGTTTCTCTAGCCCAGGACTGGCAGAGAGCATAGAGTGGTGTGACTGATCAGTATAAATCTGATTTCAGTGTCTTTATCCATTTTAGTCCTCAACACACAGGGAACCAGGTCAAATGTCAGCAGCAAATATTTTTTACATGGAATGGAAGATCAGTGATGTAGGGCAAAGCCCTGCGAATATGGACAAGTTCTGCCATGGAAATCAGACTGACTTTTTACAGGTGTAGTTAAACATGATATTTGCAAGGTCAACACCTTTGTAGAAATTTGTATTTCAAGCAGAAATCACAAAGTTTATCAGAACTGTATCATTTTGCATATAATTTCATTGCTTCAAGTGGTGTCAATACCTGGATGAAGTCTAACCCTTAGTGATGCTGATGTCATGGTTTATTGGGATTTATTATTCTTCTCATCTTTTTAAAATACTAAAATTTAACTTGAGGATTCGATTAAGTGAAGAAGGATTCAAACATAAGGTGAAAAATTGCATAATCTGGGATAAAAATCGAAAGCCATTGCTGCTTCTAATTTGATTCAGTATTTATAATAAATATATGTGACATATCAGTGACAGGGTGCCATTCCAACAGGAGTTTAGCAAACAAAAATGTGTCAAATTTTAAGCATTTAAATCCTATTTTGGGGGGGACTATTGTGGAACTAGTGTGGTGCAGAACTGTGCCAAAGAGTTGATTCTCTGTAGTGTGCAATTCCTGCATGTCATTTGGTGATGGTCAATGGTCATATTTAATTAACTATTGGAAATTTAGTAGTAAATTTTTAATTTAACTAGTGGAAATTTATGGGAGCACATGCACTCGAGGGTTTGTTTGCAGACAAATATATTTAGCAGTCACCGATTTTCAAACTATAGTGGGTATTTTATTTATTCTCTCATTACCTTGTGTCTCTACTGCCAGCTTTTATTGTACCTCCACACCTCATTACCATTGAATTTCAGGTGTTTACAGTGTAGTCCTTCATGCTTTTTTCATTATTTACCAATTTCTTCAGCTGGTACTATCTTATTTCTATTGGATTTAATTGCAGTGACTTTAGCAAACTCACTGAGTAAAATATTTAATTAAAAAAATTGTACGTATCAGTCATGCTATTGTGGTAAAAATGGCTTCTTGAACACTTCATGTTCCATTCAGCAATTTTTCAGGTTCTGTTTTTGCCATTTACCATGATCATGCTTCAGGGTGTGATTACATTTAAAATAGAACATCTTTTCTGCAAGGAGTGTCAGTGAAAAGATGCATTCTAACCATTGATCGGTTTGGAAATGTTTCAATTCCAAGCAGCATTCTAAGGGCTTTTTCTCACCAGCACATAATATTTAAAGTTGTAATATTTTCTTTTTCAGAAAAAATTGAATCTTACCTTTGAACTTGAAATTATTACATTTTATTACAAAATTTTCCATAATGACTGTACTGTATGTTATTATTTCAG
The DNA here is from genome assembly GCF_963513975.1 of Fringilla coelebs. Lineage (NCBI taxonomy): Eukaryota > Metazoa > Chordata > Aves > Passeriformes > Fringillidae > Fringilla > Fringilla coelebs. The sequence continues at coordinate 57,916,035 of NC_140034.1, read as the reverse complement.
TGCATTTATACTGAGATTTTGCATGAAAAATACCCATGAATATGCAGTAATATGTAAATCATCACATATTATGCGCTAATCCTTGTTTTAGGTTGGAGATCTCAAGACCTAAACCAGAGATGTGTTGTAAGATACAGATGTTTTTCTTGCATCATCATATATCAAAATAGAATTGATTATTTCCACAGTAACTTGATCATATCCTGAAAGACAGAATAACCCAACCCTGCTCTTTGAGAAGGACCCCAGCAACATTTAGAGTACCATTTAAGGCCTTCTCTCAGAAAACTAATTTTACTCTTTTATTGTGGAAAATTCAGATTCAAATTATTATTATGTTTTTTTACAGCCTTTTTCTGTTGTGAGGACCTCTTTTGAAATCTGAAATACGCTGATTTATGAGCTGTTTTGGAGTCCTTCACAATACTGAAGTCTCCCTTCTAGCTGTTCAGTGGCACTGAAGTCTTTAGTCTTTTTTTTTAAATGGATACAGGAATCTAGTGGTAACAGATATGCCACTCTAATATGCCCTGTCTTTTCCTTAGATTTCTTCCCTTAGCAAACTCTACTGCTTTCTTTGGCATAAGAATCAAAGGCACGTGTATCAGTGAATCACAGAATCCCAGAATTACACAGAATAGCAGAACCACAGAATTACATAGAATCACAGAATTACCAAATCATACATAGAATCACAGAATCACACAGAATCACAGAATCACACAAAATCAGAGAATCACACAGAATCACAAAATCACAGAATCACAGAATCACAGAATCACAGAATCACAGAATAACAGAATCACAGTCACAGAATCTCGCAGAATCACCAAATCATAGAATATCAGAATCACACAGAATTACCAAATCACAGAATCACAGAATTACCAAATCACAGAATTACACAGAATCACAGAATCACATAGAACCACAGAATTACCAAGTTACAGTATCACACAGAATCACCAAATCACAGAATCATCAAATCACAGAATCATAGAATCATAAAGTCACAGAATTACAGAATCATAAAGTCACAGAATCACAGAATCATCAAGTCACAGAATCTCACAGAATCACCAAATCACAGAATCATCAAATCACAGAATCACAGAATCACACAGAATCACAGAATCATAAAGTCACAGAATCACCAAGTCACAGAATCACACAGAATTACCAAATCACACAGAATCACCAAATCACTCAGAATCACACAGATCACACAGAATCCCAGAGTATGTTGAGCTGGAAGGGACCCATCAGGATGGTGGAGTCCAGCTCCTGGCCCTGCACAGGACACCCCAAAAGTCACACCCTGTGCCTGGGAGCATTGTCCAAACTCTTAGTGAACCCTGGCAGGCTCAGCAGAAACCCCTCAAGAGTTTCCACAGCAGATTTTGATAAATATTTTCTTCCAGATGGCCTTGTTGATGGCACAATGACCACAGCAAATGTATATTTTCAGATTTTAACTTTCCTTCCTGGTCTTTGGCTTTAGTGTCCTGTCCATTAACATTGGCAGTTTGTAAATGAAATATGAGAGACTTTTGTGATGTGCTTTAGCTCAATGCTGTTACTGGGGTAAGGATGTTTTCCACCATGATGGGTTGATTTTTGGGAGCAAGAATTAGCCTTAAAGAAGGACACATGAAAACTTAAGCAGATGGAAGCTGATAGTCAAAAGGGATAATGAATTTGCACACATATAAGCACATAAAGCAAGTTGGTCAGGGTTAAAAACATCACCAAATGGAATATTTTTTCAATAATGCCTTGGGAACTTTTTTGTGACTGAAAGGCCATAATTCCAAAATTACATAAGCATAAGATTAATTATACAAATGGAATTGTTCAGATAAGGCACTGTGCTGCTAAACAGGAATGACTTAACCCTTTATATGGAGCTTCCACTTTTTCAACTGATTGTATAAAATGAATGATCTATTACATTCCATATATAGACATCTATAGATTTAAAAATGCCTTATTTCTTGCCCTTTTACCCCCTTTAAAAAGCACTGTTTTATATTGTACTTTGGTTTAGAGCAGCAAAGAGTGAGATATATTCATTAGTCAGGTGTCAGTACTTTGTTTTGAGGGAATGCAGACTCTGATGCCCTTCCCATAATCCACCTGAAATTAAAGGGAGAGAACTTAAATTCCTGCACAAATTTCTCCACTAGGCTCAGGCTGTAAGATGTTTGGATTTGACAGGGTGTCTTTCTGCACCTTTTCATGATACTCACATCTGTAGGAATATAATCATGATAAAGAGGTCTGTAATAAAATTCTGTATTAATAATAATAATAAAAAAAGAATAATGCTATTTTCTAGCCTGGAAATATACTTTCCAAATATGGCTTGAAATGGTATGTTGAATAAAAGGACATGGAAACAGTAAGGTACAGCCAAACCAATTAAAATTAATGTTTTAAAAAATCAAATTATTTACTATTACATTTCTGATGCCTGATATAAAGTCGCCCTCAATCCAAAATGATTACCAGCCGTGCCAAATGGAGAAATTGAGTCAAATCCTGGGCAAGACAGAGAATCTCCCAACCATTTTCATTCTAGATCCAGTGCTCAAAAGTTCAAGGGAATACTAGAGAGGAATGGTGAAGATAAAAGGAGAGAAGGGGTATCTGAGAAGCATTCTGCCTCTCCTCTCTGCCAAATGAAAGAAGATTGCTTGCATTGTAAACCATCAACCCATCTACTGAGCTTGGGCTTGGCAGCCAAAAAGCCTGGGAGTTTTAACATCTCACCCAGTCTCTGAGTTTCTATCATTCTGCATTTTTGCTGCAGTGTCTTCAGGGCTTGTCTTGTTTATTCTGTTTGGCATTTACACCTGTTTAACCCCCAACTAATTTTATGTTTACTTGAGTGCAAATAAGGTAACAACTCGCATGCAACTGCATGAGCAAATATTAATGACTTTTTTTTTTAACTCTTCCAATACTAAATATTTTATTTCTTCAATTTTCTTTGCTTCTGGAGTGTTCAACTTTCATCAGAGTTTTTAGTATTGATTCTCTCTTCAGTTAGACATATTAGCATTTTAATTGGTAGTCATTTGCATATTTCAATTGTTTCTCAAAGTAACTTTGCTTATTGGAAAGGAATTATAGCATGGTTTTTGTAAATTCTACATTTCAGATTCCCATCCCACAAAAATAATGAAGAACATTGATCATTCCTTGATGAACCTATACTTTTATTTGTGTTTTGTGAACAGGACACAGAATCTGGGGACCTTTTTTATTTTAAGTGGACTCCACTGCCATGACCTATTTTCCTTAAAAGTTCATAGAAAAGGTCAGGGTGAGGGGATGAAGCTTGTTGATTGGCAGAGAAGATGGGATGTTTGTAATTTTAATCAAATTTAGTATTAAGACATACTTCAAATAATATGTCAGCCTAGTGTTAGTGAGTTTAAAACCTAATGACAACTGCTGTCATTATCAGTTAAATATAGCCATTGTGCCTGTGGCAATAAATGATGGCACTTCAGAACATGCAGAAACAAAAAGCTCTCAAGTATTTAAAGAAAAGGGAGTGACTGTAAACTTAGTTAAACACAGGAATGTGACCTGGGCATAATATAATTCCCAAACAAAAAGGCATCTGGAATTTAAACAGAGAGCATAATTGAATGGAACATTATCTCTTCTTACCACTAGAGTTTAAATTTTAATTTTATTTTTAAATTTAATTTCATTTACATTTTAATTTTATTTAAACTTTATTTAAGGAAACTTGGGCCTTTCTTCCCAAGTTTCATAAAGATATATCAGGGAGTTTCACATTTATTATAATAACACTTTTATTGCTACACAAGATATATTTCAGATTCATGTCTCTGTTACTGTTCTGTACCCTTTAAAATATGTTGCTCAGTTTTCCAAAATCCTAAAAAGTGGGAACTGAGAAAAATTCTGTCCTCTTGTCCATAGATGAAAACGTATTTTGCCAGACAGTAAGTTTTGGATGCATGAAGTTTTGAAGTTTGCTCATGGCAGTGTTAGGTATTTGTTTCTGAGAAGGGGAGAAAGAGAAAGAAGTGAAATCCAGATGTGCCTGAGTACATAGGCATAATGTAATATGTAGTATACAATATCAATGTATTTGTAATGCCATTTGCTATTCCCCTTAAATCTAGTTGTTTATTGCTTTTTATTGTTGAAGAAAGTTTCTTACATAACTGTAAATCTCGTTAAGCAACAACAGCATAAAGGAATAGTGAATGAAAGGGTAGAGGTGTTGGGAGAGTTAGAAAACTGAATTTTGAAATCAGCCCAGTGTAAAAGGAAATGCAAACCTGGGCTCAGATCATGATCAGTGCACTCCTCAGACAGGGAATGTCATATGAGGATTTTAGGGCACTGTGAGGAGTTTTGATTGTTATTCTACAGGTGCCATTCTTCATTCCTAACAGTGAACTGATGCCTCATGTTTCAGCTTTTCTCTGTTTCACACTCTGTGCTGCTTTAGTGTGTGGGTCTGGGCTCCACACGAGGGGATGGTGAGCTCTGTGCACAGAGCAGGGAGACAAAACAATTCCTGCTCCAGCTGGGCACCAAGGACAAATGATGCCAATGTCAGCCCCAGAGCACAAACCCCGTGGGCTGCAGAGAGAAAAACAAGCAGGGTGGGACTGCCTGGGCTAAAGCTGGGATGGGACAATGAACTGCAAGGTGCAAATGGAGCAGAACTGATCCCAGGGAGAGAGCCCGGGAGCGCTGGTGCATTTTGGGGCCATTTTGGTTCATCTTGGGTGCAGCCCTGGCTGGGCTCTGGTGCTGCCCAAGGTGGGTCCATGGAGGAGATCCTGGGAATAAATCCCTGCTTCATTCTTTGGCTCTGCCCAGCCTCTGCTCCAGGGCAGCCTGAACAAGGGATCAAACCTCTAAGTCATGCTGTCATTAAGAACTCTTTTGCTGGAGGAAGGTATTTCTTGGCATGTGAATTTCAGCTGTAATTCTGTTATCTTGTGCTGATTAGAGCTTTACAGATGCTTTAGCCAGCAGTAACAGTGTTATTGTGAGTTTGGGTAGGGATTGCTTCCCTTTAGGAAATATACCCTGTTTACCCACATTTCTGAGTGTAATGTGAGTTTGCTGAGTTAACATTCACTTTCTGTACCAAATTATTGACTGCTGTTGCTGATCTTTTTTGCATAATTTCAACATCTAACATTGAGTATAACCAAGAATAAAATTTAATTTTTGAAAATGGTGGTAAATTCTGGGACAAAAATTCATGAGAAATACATGTTTAAAAATTAGACTGATTTGTAGATTTGCAGTATCAAGCTCTCAGTGTTAACACAGTGGCTATCAAATTAAGGTACATTAGAGTTGGTAGTAGCTTGTACAGCTGTCTGCTACACAGCACAATTACTGAGAATCTCAGGATGATTTGCCTTGGAAAGGACCTCTGCAGGTCACCTCCTCAGATCTCCTCAGGTAGGGATAACTTCAGAGGCAAGTCTGAACATGAATAAACTCCACGTGTTGTGTTGAAGCTGGTAAGTCCTTGTAGCTGATCTAAGTAACCTTTGCAAGAAGGACTTATATGTCAAATAGCTTCCCTGCTTTGATTTTATTTTTCTTTTTTTTTTTTTTTTTTAAGTTGTTATAGGATATTCTCTCCCTAAAAATCCTGGCAATCTCCCACTTTCCATTGCCCGTTTTTGCTCTATTTCTGTTATTTATCCTTGTCACAAAAAGGCATCAAATCTCATTTGATGCCTCTGCTTAAACACCTTGTTTGGAAATTATATAAGTCTGTGGTTATAAAATCCCAAATAAGTTCTTTATTGTCAATGGTCTGTAAAGTCAGGTTCCCGTGGCTTCTTTCTTTTTCTTTCTTTCTTCCTTTCTTTCTTTCCTTTCTTTCTTTCTTTTCTTTCTTTTCTTTCTTTCTTTCTTTCTTTTCTTTCTTTCCTTCCTTCTTTCCTTCTCTCTTTCTTTCTCTCTTTCAACTGTGGGCACTGTCCTGGGAATTGTAAAATATGGAACTGCCTCTGTCAGAATGAGGTTACAGAATCTGACCCCCCTCTACCCAGGAAATATAAACACTTGGTCACTCTATAAATGAGACTTTACCATGACTCTTCAGGTAATTTTTTCAATTTAAATGCTGATGTCTGTTTTACTTTGTGACAAACTTAGAGAAAAACACTGTTTGTCTCTGCATTGAGTGTTATCTGCATTTAGTGTCTATTATTGAAGGAATTTTGCTTTGGAGGCTCCTGGTTTGTGAGCCCCAAAAGACTGGCAGCTGCTGAATTATCAAACCAGACAGGATCATGATGCACAGAAGTGTCAATGTGCAGACAATTTTAGGTGGCAAGAGTGATTTATTTTTGAAAATAAGGGAAGACAAAGATACTCAGGTGTCTGATTCTCTGTCTGTGCCAGTCTGAAGTGGCAGAAGTTTGCTCATTACCATGTAGTGTCTTCCATGCACATATCACCCTCATGGACATCTTGTTCATTCAAGGCTGGGAACAAAAGTCGTGCTTCACATTTTTGGCCATGCAGATTCCTGGAGGGCTTATTCCTGTTGTGCTTGAATCTTCCTAGCAGGCTTATCCTACAGAATACAGACAAGCTTGACCTTCAGAACAATTCTCAGCCTTGAGGGATACTGCGAGTGTGACCTTAAAGGATGGACAAGATTTTTCTTTATCACATTCTTTGGTTTAGGCAGCTGTAATCTCCCCAAATTTGCCTTTAGGTGTCTACTGGCTCTTATCAGTCGATGCCAAACAATCTCTAAATTTCACCTTATGTCATTTTTCATTATAATCTGAATCACCTGCCACTTCTTTTCCAAGTACCACACTGCTCAGGAGGAAACCAAGCCAGCCTTAGTGTGGCACACCTGAACAGAGAGCATCCTTTTGCCCTTGCGTGACAAATGACTTTGTTTATGTGGCAAATAACACTTAATATTCATCCAATAACTAAATAAATGAATACCCCACCCAACTAGATCATGGTACAGACTGAGACTAGATTTGGGAATGCAAATCAGAGCCCCCTCTTCCCAGGCTTTGGCACTTTCTGAAAGTTGTCTGAAAGCATGCTGAATCAAAAACTTACAAATGACACTCGGTCCATCTTTTTACCACTGCTGTTGAGATTTTGAGATCTATTTTCCAATGTTAGTAGACATATTTTTCAACCACCAATTAAACTGGTCTTGCAACCTCCTTGTTACGACAAGATCCCTGTTTTCTTAGGGCCAGAAGGGGAATTCAGGGACAAGTCAAAGGAAGGTGTGATTCAAGAGCTGTTGTTGCTCATGTGAATTCTGAAATACATAATGAAATGCATAATGAAATACATAATGAAATACATCATGAAATACATTGCCCCCACGGCTGCAGTCTCATATGACTTGAAACCTGTATTGATGTCAGGACCAGTCAAGCCATCCTATAAGTTGAGTGGACAGGGTGCTTTATACAGTCAAACAAATTAATCTTTCCCCACAAATGGGGGTTATTAACATAAACAATGTCCATAAGAAAAATGTCCTCAAAAACTTGTTGTCCATGAAATAAAAGGAATTTTCATGTATGAATAAGTGGTTCTTTTCCATGTTGTCATCCCTGTCCTTGTAGAGAGGAGATTATTTCAAGCTCTTCTGTGAGATCCCCCTACAATTTTTCAGGACTCCCACTTCTAAAATTTATTTACTAAAACTTGCTTGCTTTCTCAATGAATAATAAATCAATAATAACAACAAACTTTCCCCAATTGTTTAATAATAAGGACTGTGAAATACTTGGAATTTTTAATGTCACTTCTGCATTTCCTGATGTAGCGTTGTTCCATTTAGCTGTGGCTAATAATAATAATAATAATTGGAATGATGCTGTGGCAGGTAAATGGATGATCTTCACCTGTCTGTATCCTTCCTGGCACTTTTACCTGTGCAGTGAAATGTTGTTCTGAGACTCCCTAGTACAGCCAGTGTCAGCAAAGTCATTTGATGCTGGAATCAGTGGCAATGACAATGTTCAGGTTTTTGGCAGCAGATTTTAACAACTCTGTACCAAGTGCACATGCCAAATTTCACAGCAACCTTAGAATAACTTCCTGATAACTGCAGGGGCTTGTTTGTGCTGTTTAAAAAGTGGAGATAAGGCAAAATTCCTAAATTCTACAAGGAACACGAAGGGCTCTGGAGAAGTGAACAGATAAATGGAACTGCATCTGTGTTACCAAGGTGTAACCAACAGGAAAGCAGATGTGTGGAAGGAAGCAGTTGTTAGCACAGAGGATCCTCGTGTCCACACCATACACATTATAAAAGACAAGACTCTGAGCTGCCTCCAGTCTGCACTGTGGAATTATGGAAGGACTTTGGATCACATCCATTGCTTTAATTTCACCCACATGATATCAGTTTGCATGCTTTGAAACTGCTCTGTGATATAAATCTGAGTACATTAAGGGGAAGCTTTGGGTCCCTCACCTAAAAACTGCAGTCTTTGCTGTAGGTACATCCCTGTGGAAGAAAACAAACCACGATTGTTCAAGTGTAAATTTGAAATTCCCTTTCCTGTTGAGAGGTAAGTTTGGTTACAAAACCCTTACTGGATTAATAATTTATCAATTCATATTCTCAGTCCTGGTGAGTTACAGTAGCTGTACTGAATTCAATAAAGTTACCTAATTTACATGGACTGGGGATCTAATCCATGGACAGTCACTGAAGATGTTTAATTGGGAGGCCAAACCATGGTTTAATGACAGGGTTCATTTTTTATTTTTTCAAATTGATTGATAGTATCAATGCTGATTAGAAGATTAATTTTTTTATCTTAGAATTTTAAAGTGCTATGAAAGCCTCAGCCATTTTTACTTTAGTGGATTTAGAGACATTTAGTAGCATAATCCACACATCCTTTATTTTTATAATGATGTAACCTCACGATATGAAGACCTGTGAACTGAAACCAATTTTTTGAAAAGAATTGTCATGCAGCTTATGTAATCCAACTGTAATAACAGCAGTATCAGGCCTACATTTTCAAAATTATGTGTATGGACACATTCCATTACCATTAATGGCAGTTACAGGGCTAAGGATCAAATTTTCCTGACTTAATCCTCTAACTCTCACTGATTTCAGTGATCTTAGATGACTGAATAATTTTAAAAGGCCTTCAGCCCCTGAGTTTTTAAATATATCCAGCTCAGAGCGGATTGTCATCAGTCCAATGATTGTGTTTATTGGCACAGTTTTGATCTGTAGCTGGATACTGGTAATATTTCTGCATGCAACGTGCAGCAGCCTCCTTTGAAGGTTTAATTGTAAGTGCATTTTGTGCAGAGGCAGTACACCATTTAGAGGTCATTTCCCAGTGTTTGGGAAAAGAAGAAAACCAACAGTTGAAGTGAAATAAAAATGTCATTTCTACGATGCTGTGTCAGACGTGGAACCCAAACAACGTACGAAAGGTTCAGCCTTAATTTTTCTGAGGCAGAAGAAATGAGAGGCATTTCATTTTTGTAGGTGAGAAGTGAAATGTTCCTCTCTGCTCACTGATAGAGGCATGCTAAGGTGAATTTTAATTATGACTAAATTGTGGTATTACTCTTTCATACCCTGAACATCTGTTCCCTTCAGGAGCGATGATTTATGCAGGCTATCACTGCAGACAGCTTGCTACAGCTTATGGCACTGTTAGGAGGAAGCTGGTGGTAGTATTTCAGAAAATACCAGCATCTAAGTGGACACAGGCCAGTGGGTATTTTTAAGGTAGTAGAGAAAGGGGAGCATGATGTGTCTGTTTTCAATTTTGAAGCCAAATATTCACTTTTTTTTTTTTTTCCCTTTCAGACCATCTGTCATGGGTGAAGAAAGTATCTCAGAGAGTGAATGGTTCTTCATAGTGGTGTCAAGCAAAAAAAAAAAAAAAAACCCAAACCTGTCATTGTCATCTGTGTGTAGAAAATTCCTGAAAGCACCTCTGTTAGAATTTTAGTGTTTAAGAACTCTACAGGGCATGGTAGCTCTGAGAATATTGCTCCACAAAATCAGATTGAACAGGTAACCTTTGTTTATTATTGAATCAATGATCTCTAAAGTACATTCATTGTTACTGCAGTTGCATGGCATTTTTATAGTTATAGGCTATGACTTCAGAAAGGCAAGGGAAAAAATCTCTTCAATTATAAGGCCCTGGGATTCAATAAAGCAGGGATTACATGTATGTTCAGGTTATTGAAGGGAAATTTCACTTCCCTGCTCCTCCTTTTCTGTAATCCCCTTGCTCTTTTACCTGCTTGTCTTTACCTAGCTTCTGATGGTGCCTCTTTCTTCTCCTACCTCTCTGTGTGCTAATTAATAGCATTTAATCTGAGGATTTACAGCCAAGAAAGATAATGTCTAAGATTACCCAAGGTGAGGGTTATATGTGCTATATATGTTTGCAAATATAGTCAATTTTGATTTGGTTGGCTAGTATAACCATTCAGTAGTTAAAATGCTTGTCTCAAAGGACATGACACTAAAAACGCATTCTGAAGTTCTTCTATACACAAGAATCTTTTTTCCTATTTAACATTTTCTATGCACTTCAGTAGGTTTTAGAAGAATTTACATGAATTTTATTTAGGAAGAATTTTATTTTTTTCAGTAGATTTTAGAAGAATTTACATGCTGTCTTTGTTTTCAGGTAAGTCTAGAAGAGCATTTGTATTTGTCCAAAACCAAGTATGGCATATTTGCTTTATACTTCCTCATATCTATTATTATTCTGTGATATGTTTGAAACAAGTTTTAAAAAATGCATTTTAAGTGCTTTTCAAACTAGAGTGATTAACCACATGGGATCTTTGCAATGACTTGCACCACACATAAGGAACTTTGAATGCCTGGAATATTGGTGATCAGCCCCCCTGAATTATGAAATCCAGGTTTGGGGTTTTTTTAAAGATTGTAGGACAATGCACTCATGTAGGTACCTTCCAGCTGAACTGTTCTATTTATTCACTGTAGTTTTCACCCACTAAAATAATACCCAGGACAACTATATAACTACATCTGGCACAGTTAATGGAAAGTAATTTGTCTGTCAGTTTTCTGATTTGCCTTTGATAGAGATCATCCCATATTTTTTAATACAAAATTAATTGCATTGCTCTCAATATTGGTGCTAATAGATGTCAAGATGCTGCATTCAAATGTGAATAATAACTCTTCAGGAAAAAATGTTCTTAGAACCTCTAGTCTAACTAGAACATTCACAATTCCTTCAGTATGATGAGGATAATCAAAACACACAGACCAAGCTCGTCTGTACACTGGAGAAAAAGAGTTCAGCAGTAATTCTGGACATGACAGTTGGGTGTTTCTGTGCATGCCATGCTGTGCTGGTTCCAGCTGGGCTAGAGTTGATTTTCTTTGCAGTGGCTGCTGTGGGGCTGTGTTTGGATTTGTGCTGAGCACAGGGTTTGATCACACAGAGATGTTTTTGTTGTTGTTGCTGCACAGAGCCAAGGCCTTCTCTGCTTTTTGTGAACCCCACTGGGGAGGGAGCTGGGGGTGCCTGGGAGGGGACACAGCCAGGACAGGTGACCCCACTGAGCACAGGGACACTCCAGACCGTGTGGCATCATGGTCAGTGTGTAAAGGGGGGGAAGAGTGAGGAGAAGGGGGATATTTGGGGTGATGGTGTTCATCTTCCCAAGCCATCATTCCCTGTGATGGGGCCCTGCTCTCCTAGAGAAGGCTGAACTCCTGCCCGCCCTTGGGAAGCAGGGAATTAATTCCATTTTCCCCTTTCCTTCTGTATGGGTGGCTTTTACTTTCCCTATTAAACTGTCCTTATCTCAACCCATAAATCTTCTGGCTTCAACCTTTTCCATTTCCTCCCCTGTTCCTCTGCTGGGGTTCCAGTGAGCAGCTGCCTGGGGCTGGGTTGTTAGCATATTTAAAATAAACTGCAAATAATTGTGTCCCAAGTATCAATGCAATAGTAAGTATAAACCAGAAATATTTTAAAATTTTCAAAATGGCATTTCATCCAGTCAAGTGATTTAAAAGGAAAAAAATATTTTTTGCCAGTGAATTAAAAACAAAGCCAAATTACCATAAAAATCATAATACTGTGTCAGACTGGACTTTCACATAGTCCAACATCCTGTCTTGAAGTAGATGTCTAATGAAAAGTGGGAGAATAAAGGCAGCATATGGTGTATATGGTGCATATGTTGATAATTTCCTAGCACACTGCCCTAAGCTGGAACAACACCAGTTATGATGCAGTCAAATCACCAATGTATCAGAAGCAGAGCATTTTATTTCCCCTTAAATACAAATATTATTTGTTATTTGAGACTTTATTCCTTCCCTTGGTAGTATCATTGACTTAGCATAATCTAAACTAAACTAATAAACAGGAGGTTTTTCAATGTGTAATAAGCAAATGCTCTGCAGATTGTTGCTACTGTGTGAAAAGTGTGTTTGTTTCTCCATTGTCAGTAAATATTTCTTTTCAGACTGAAGGGTGTTTGGTTCTCTGTGATCTGAAAACCTGAAAAAAGGGAAAAAGGGATGACTTTCTCACTTCACTTCTGCTAGACCTGTATCACTGAAGGAATGGGCAAAAAAACATGCTGAACAATTTTCTCTCTGCTTCAGTTCTCAAAAAAGCAGTTTTATCAGGCTGTGCAACCTTCACAGCCCTCCTCCCATCTCTGCTTAGCTCCACACCCACCACGAAGCAATCAGTGCACTGATCTATAGCACAGAATTAACTGAAGGAATTTTCATGCTGAAAATGCCTATCCTAATGCAATTAAAACTGAATGTTAGGTATGTTTAAAAAATTTGAAAGGAGAGACAAGATATATAGTTATATATGGACAAAACACATAGATATATACACAAGATACATTTTTTTTCTACTTAGTTTTATATTTGAAATAAGTGTATGAAACATTTTTATTTCTGTCTCACTAAAGTCCAGAAAATGTCTAAAATACTGTTCAGTTTAAACTTGAACCTGATTCTCCCAAAATCTATTTTAGGTAGTCATTTTCAGTTGGGCAACTGCCTAGAAAAGTAAGGAACCTTTAGGTGAAAAGGATTGGAAACTGCAGCTGTTGGAGGACCTTGACCCCATTGTCAGAAATTGTAATATATTTGCATGTTTTCCCATCTTCTATTCTCCCTTGCAAAGAAGGGGATTCTGAGTTAAAGCTGGGTAAGAAACATGGCATTTGGGCCTAAATATGGCAAATATGTGCAGAAAAGGGCAAATGGAGGGGAGTATTTGGAACTTTAACTTGGGCCATATTCAGTCCCTTCAAAAGAGTTTTGAGATCATGTTAGAACAGCACTGGAGATATTGTAACTGCAGTCAGAATTGAAAAAAAGAAGGAAAAAAAGAAAAGAACCCCAAAATTGTCATTGATGTTGTGTTCTCTTTGTCTTACTTTAAGTGGTGTCTCTTTGCACAGGCAGCATCTCTCCCAAGTTCGGTGTGCAGTGTCAGCTGTGGAATGAGCGTTTTGCTGAGGCAGGGGAGGCATTTTTCACAACTTGTGAAACATGTCTGATGGCAGCTGAATGTGGGATTTTTGAAACAGGATGCATTCCTTTTAAAATGCACAAGCTTTGTAAATTTTTCTCCTCTGTGTTGTCTCTGAGCACCTTGAAAAAGACAGCTCAGGATATTGCCCTGCCTGACCTGAAGCAGGAATGATGGCTGAATAATGCCATTAGTATTTTCCTCTTGCCTCTTCTTTTCAACAGCTCCGTGAACAATGAATTTCTCCTGGTCAAAGTATTGCCATTCCTGTCATCAAAAAGTAACTTGTACACTATCTTTCTCAGACTTTCTTTCAAAGAATGACAGGTAATTTCAGCAGCATCACTTCAGTGACAGTTTCTGCTTTAATCACACAACTTCTGCAGTGATGATTCATCTCCTTCATAATTTTGCATTGGCTGAATAGTATTGCACAAAATAAAACAGCTATTGTATGTATGCTCAAGTATTATGATTTCTGTACAAGCTGGAGGGAGGTAAGCCAAATATTCAATAATCAATTATTTCAAAGTAAGTGTAGCAAGAAAATAATATTTAAAAGAATGCTATTGAGAAATGCAAGTTTTAAATTGACTGAGCTACATAACTTTGTGTTGTTCAAGCTGAAAATTTGGTTCAGCATAAAATCTTAGAGGTGGGAGGATTCTCTCTAAAGCACTAGCTGTAATGCATGGCTAGGAAAAACCAGAACAATGTGGGCATGGACAGTAAACATAATTTAGAATTTTACTGTGGGCACAAGAAATGGCTCGTGATGTTCCCTGTTGTGATGGTATGCAATGGGCCAAAACATCATTATGCTATTCTAAAGTTTTCTAAAGGTGGGTTTCTATCTTTGCTGGCAGAGTTAAAAGTGAAAAATCACTTTTTATTAAAAGCTGTTAGGATTAAACATTTAAACTAATGAGAATCAATGCATTTGGATGCTCAATTGGAATCAGAAGTTAAATTAAGCAATTGTGACCTTTCTAGAGTTTAGCATGGTAATTTTATTCAAAGCAGGCATTCTCTAGTCAAAATATACTGCCAGAATGAAAATAATTGGAAAAACCAAGCCCCCCTCTCTCTGCAAAACCCGGTTTAATTCAAATATAGGCCACACACTTCCCACTGCTAGGGAGTCTCTTGCTGAAGTCACAAACTTCTAAAACATTGCTCCATTATATTGGTTTCCTACCATGATTATCTATGGTCCACACCTACACATAAACAATTTTGCACAGCACAGTCATCTTCCTGTGTGGTTATCAGTTAGGTTTTACAGCAGTTTTAATTTTATGTTTTACTTGTAAAGTCTTTCAAGAAGATCTTCATGCTGCACATATGTGTATAGCATTTGAGATTTAGATTCCTTTTTCAAAAGCATTTAAATTTTTCTTTTTGAAAATTTCTAAATTAAAAAGAATTTAAAAATAGCATTTCAAATTTTTCTTTTTAGTCCATATTATTTCATTTGGTTAAAGACACAAAACATTTTGCTTGACCTGCAACTGCCTTCATACCTTGCCCCCCAGGATGACTTGAAATATGCAATTTCTTGCATTTCTAATAAATTTGCATATGTAGAATGCTGAACCTGAAAATAACTAGAGTCATTGCTGGACTAGACTGGATTGCAATTTCTTGCTTTTCTTATAAAATTGCCTATGTGGAATGCTAGACTTGAAATGACTAGATCATTGCTGGGAATCTAATGCTTGACAGCTGTATGTTCTGCATGTCTGCATTTTATCTAGAGCACAGATTGCTTTGACGAGGCATTTGTTCTCTTCTTTCCTTGTAGGTGTTGAGGACTCATCCCATGCCTTTTTTGATTTTCTTTAGGTTGTTAATGAAAGAGGGTTTAATTATTTTTGGTAACACCTTTAAAGTTTCGCATGTAGGCACAGAGTTTGGGGGGGTTGGGAGTGGGGATTAATCTTCCTTCTCCAGTTAGATCCTAACACAAGGTATATGGAGAAAAAATTGGCAGTATCATAGGTGGTAAAGCAATGTTTGTAGGACCAGTATTTTGTTTCTTACATTGAGGGCTTAGACTGAAAAGTGAATCCAGACTCTTTTTTTGGTAACTTATCATGAGTGATGAAACCACATTTGTAGGACAGGTATTGCAGTTACTACATGGAGGATTTAGACTGAAAAGTGAATCCTGTCCTCTTAATAATTTATGTGGGTTGGTGCCCTTAATTTGAAATGAAAATGACAAATAGTCAGTAAATAAGCTTGTGATTAAAGCTATTGCTCTGTGTTATTTTAGCATTTTAGTATTTGCATGGTTTTAATCCATTTTCAGAGATTGTCTTTTGTAGGTGCTGCATTAGTATGAAAGCTTTTGCTTGCAGTTTCAATAGAATAACACAGACAAAGTTGCTCTCTTCCACTTTTGTGTGTGGTCTATAAGTAAGACATCATTCCAACTCTTTTTAAGAGGTCTAAACATTATTTCTCTGAGCTTTCTTTAATGGTTACTTTTAGCAAGTACCTATATCCTTATACTATGAACTTAATTAGGCATTTAAAAATATATCTCCATGGCTGGTTTTTTTCACTTATTCATTAATATCTCTCTTTTTGACACCAAAGATTTTTGAGTACAAGACTTTAAATAAGTAAATTCAAGATTTGTGGACTTTAGAGTTGTCTGTAAATAATCCTCCTATCATGGGAGAAATATATATTGAAGACAAAGCATTTGTAAATCAATAAAAGGAGCCCTTACATTCTTTAGGTTTTGCACCTTAAGAAATGTCTTTGCAAGCAGTCTGCTTTTTTCTCCTCTAGCCCTAACCACTTTCAGAGAAGCAAAGCAGTTTTTAGGTCACATATTAGGAAGAGAGATGACTGCCTTAATTAGGAGCATTTTCTGGCTATTTCAAAGTTTACAGCTGCTTTGAGATCAAAGATAATAACTTAATATGCTTTTGGTTATTAAAAGAAATGTAGGGAATGGTCATTAAAATATTTATAATAAGAGCATGACATCCTCAGCTAAATATTCCTTGAAAGTGTCTGAGGAGAAACTGGATTGTCAGTATTGTTCTAAAAAGAACCCACTGCTACTCCTTCCTGCCTTCCATGTGATGAAAATATTTCTCTCTTTAATGTCACTTTTCAATTTATATGTTATATGCAGGATATTTCTATTATTATAGTAAGCACCTATTGTTAGGCTGCATTACTACATATCATATATTATAATAGAAAGGTCATACATTTTTTCATTAAAATTTGACACTTAAGTGAAACGAAATGCACCAAACTCAGTTCTGCTCTCCTGTAAAATTCTCCTTTGGAAAGCACAACTGAATCTGTTGAATTTATTTGTCACCTTATACTTTGTGTAGAAAGTACATTCTGAAGAGGAAAAAATTTTTTTAAAAGTTTTTATTAATCTGGTTTTTAAACTGCTCTAAGTTCCATTATAATCCACCTTTCCTTGACTCAGTGAATTAAAATCCAAAAAAAATGTCATGGCATCAAGCTTTCCTCTTTCTCTGTCTGGCAGTACAGAGTATCTGGTTGAACAGAAAACACCACCTCTGCTTTTTAGTGATATTTTAGAATAGTATCTGGAGTTGTTTTGAAAGCTGAAAATATCCCTTCATAGGTTGTTTGTTTTTTTTAAACTGTACTTCACTAGGACTGATTCTTTTGCCTGAATGAAATTGATATACATGAGGTCAGAGTCATGAAGATCTATTTTCTCCAGTAGTTTCTACTTGAGTTAAACATGTATTGAACTAGGCAATATGTGTTGTTCTTGTAAGTCTTAGTAAAATTTTGTATATTGGAGTAAATGCTGGAGAAAGAATGCATAAATAGGTAGAGAGGAATCCCATAAAGTCCAAGAAAGGGAAATGCCAAGGCCTGCAGCTGGAGCCATAATGCAATCCACAAGTGCAGGCTGGGCTGACAGGGAGCAAAGAACATGCATTCTGATTTTTCCCAGAGTGGATAAGAAGCATAAAACTAGACAAAAACTGATGTGTGGAAAATTCTACTCCAGCATAAGAGGAAAAAAAGCTTCCTGTGAGTTGCTCAGACACTGGACAGTTCATCCAAAGATGTTTTGGAGTCTCATGCTAAGAGACATTCAAAATACACTGCAGAAAACCCTGGCCAATGTGCTCTTGCTTGAGCCTTCTTGGAGCAGGGATTTGGGCTGGAAAAACCTCTGGAAATCCCTCCCAAGCTCAGCCACTCTGTGAGCCTGTGAGGTCACCAGGTGAGCTGCAGTAAGGCGTCAGAAGGACCTGTTTTCAAGAATTCTGAGCACACTGGGGCTGAGAAAGCCTTCTCAGCCTCTCAGTGTCTGATGCAATTGCATCTGTGTAGATTTCTGTAAATGATTCAGGGCTGAATGTTTTGAAAACAGAGATGAGCATCTGCAGGTTGGTCAGCATTTAAAAAAGAGAATGGCGAGGAAAATTATTCGGTTTTTTTGCAAAAGATTTTATAGACTTGATAAACATCTTCCAGTTGTGGTACAGCTCCTTCTGCAAGTGTGGGAAATCTTCCTAATAACAATAAGGAGCCAACCAAGTCGTTTTAAGTCCAAATAGTTAAAAAAAGCTTGATGCAATACTGAGCTATAGAAACAACCTCAGCAAGGCGCTCACATAAAGGCAGAAGGAGAAAAGAGGGAAAAAGATGGGATGTGTTCAAAATTAGTTTAAAAATGCAGCTTCTTCATTTGTGATGGCTCTGTTTTTCCAACTTTTCATGGGTGAAGTCTCCACAAAACTCTTAATGACAGAACTTGTGCATGGACTGGATTCCTATAGGCTTGTGCTGTACATTCATCAAGAAAATATCAAAGAAAGAAGAGAGATGGAGAATCTTGTGTGCCCCAGGTTGGATGGAATGAAACTGAGCTGCTGTATCTCTGTCTTAAGGAAGTTATAATGATCACAAATAAACACAGATGTATACATGCACTCCACTCCTTTCCACTGCACTTTCATTTAATTCCCTTCCATTTCTCTCTTACTCCTAAATGAGGAGCAAAGTAGCCTGTTGTTACTCCATATTTCTCTTTTGGTCTTAAATTTGTCCATATTGCGTTTTTTTTCTCTGAACTTCAGCGCAAGAAGAGATGGAAACCCTAGATGTAAGTTTCCTGTGACCAGAGTGGTTCATTCATCCCAAGCTGAACATTCACATGGAAGTAAAACAGCCCGTGGAAGTGATTTAAAACAGGGAAACACCTTGCTGTGTTTGATTCTGAACTGGTGGGATTTACCAGGAGGAGCTGAGGCAGCACAGCGAGGCTGGGAAGGTTTCTGTTGCCCAAACAGAGCAGTGTGAGCGTGGCAGCAAGTTTGACATTCGTTACTTTTCTCGTTCTGTGGAGACACTGCGTGTGATTACTCTCCTGCAGGCCATCACAAGTTGTCACTTCTGGTTGCTGTTGGCTTGGATTTGCTGTGGTCCCACACACTGCTGTTTGCAAAGTCACAGAGCTGTGTTCCAATGTCTGCAAGTGTGCGTCATTCCTGCACGTGAAAGGATTGAGGAGTGAAAATTAAGGTTGTGTAGCTCTCTTTTGCTGCCTGGAAGAAATAAGTTTCCACAAAATATGAGATTGTCATTCTTCCTACTGAGTAAAACTTTGCCAAGTTTTTAGCCTGACAATATTTAGGTAGCATCATTAATTAGAGGGACGCTCATTTCAATCCAGGCCTATTTTAACTTTTACATAGCAAGTTACTTAAGTCTATTAATTTTCTACTCTGACCTGTTATAAGCTGTCCTAGTTAAAAAAAAAAAAAAAAAAAGCAGGGTGGTAGAAGTGAAGAAAGAGGCATAAAGTGCATTGGAAAACTCCCAAATGTCCCCTGCAAATGGACCCTATTCAGAATCAGTAAGCGTGTGATGAGTGAAGTGGTTTTGAATATCGCCTTTAGATTCCATGCTGTTACAAGGCCAGCCCCGAACATGGCAACTCTTATTTCCACACACAGTACCTCTTCACTCTCAATTTAACCCAAAAATCTGATGAACCCATTACTCCATACTTGATTTCATGGAACAAGGAGTAGATATAGTTACAAATGATCAATCACAAGCCGTGAACCAAAGCAGCAAGGCATTAACAATTCACACCATTTCGGTCCACTTGCTCAAGCAGAAGATGTGCCAGCATATTTAATGCACAGCTACTTCCTTCAGTCCAGGAAAGACATGACTCATGCTCATTTTAAGAACTGAGGAGCCTTGGTAGGTTTTCATGCCTACTAACCACCCAGGGTTAGAGTTTGCACTTCTAACCAATTAGCACAACCAGCTGTTCAGTAAAGGGCACGGCCATGGACAAGGTTTTAAATTTGATTTTGCTCAGATTAAAAAAAAAAAACAAACAAACAGAAAGATGACCAGAGGAGTGGTTCCCACTAAAAAAAGCCAAGTTGTGTTGTAGGAATTTGTAGTGTACAATCAACATCTTGTTCAGCAGAATTGTAACAGTGCAGACCCCACAGGCATATGCCGTCAATTTAATGGGATCACTGGGAAAGCAAAGCAGCTGTGAAAGATTGCTTTAAGTACAGCAATCGTGTACTTGTCATGCTGCTCAATGGTGGAAAAATCCAAATTCGGATAGGCATCAGTATTTAAGAAAATGACTGCTAAAGCATCTCTCCTAAGTACCTTGGGGACAATAGGATTTGACATATAGCATATAAACAAAAGTACACAGCAGCTGTTAGATTAGTTTGTGTTTGAATAAAAACACCCTGATGTAATTTAGGCAACAGAGGAAAATGCATGCTCTCCATCATTCAGTTTCCCGATCCAAATTACAGTTTTGGACAGTGTGCACCAGTTGCCCCAGACAAGGAACTGCTAAATGGTTGCTAAAAGTCAGAAGTTGCTATCTATTGCTAAAAATCATGGTTGCTAAAAATTAGAAACATGAAGCACTCTGAGCACCAACTCAATCTTAGACCCTCAGTGATATATATACACAGATATAGATATATACAGTGTACTGGGTATATTGAAAGTACCAAAGTACCTTCAGGAAAAAAGCCTTGTCACTAGAAAGTATAAAAAGACTATCTAATATTTTGTTCATATTGAAAGATCTCTGTGTCCCATAATGAAAATAAATGTTGATGATTTATTTCTGGTTGTTCTGATACCGCTATTTGCTTAAAAAAAAAAATTAAAAATTGCCATTTGGTATCTTGTTTGCTCAGAGAAAGTGATGGAGAGAGGAACTCGGCATGATGTAATAAATAATATCATAAGAAATGTTGTCTGTGCTCCAGTAGGGTCATGGCTCTAAGTAAGAAGAAGGTTAAGAAACTGAATGTTGGGGTATTTGGTTTTTAATTTTTTGCAGTACACTGGTGATGATTGCAAATTGCCAGAGGGTGATTTTCCCATTCCTTTACAAACATTCTGCTTACTTTTTTTGATACCCAACTGGATTTCATCCTTTCTGTCACTCAATTTGAGAAAACTTGCAATCTTATAATTTTCAGCAAGTTTAAAGGCAAGACAAATTAAAAAAGTTCCAGATTTCTCTGTTCCATTTGCCACAATGGCTTCATGCTATTTTCTCCATCAATTTAAAACCCCTGGGTTTTGTTTTAGGGAAAATTTCACATCTCTTTTCTTCAGAGGAGTGTAAAATTACACTGTGAAACAATTATTTTCTTCAAGGAAATTCGATGTTTGTCATGTGATTTGCAGTCAAAAAATCAATAAAGGGGGAGAATAAAAACAATCAAGGTGCATTTACACTGCTCAGCTTAGCTGAGGAGCAAAGTTCTTTGGGCACTCTCCTTTTACCCATTGCTGATTCTAGCAGATGAAACTGCTGCAATGGGAAAAAAAGCAGTTTGGGTCTAATGCAGGATTTAAAATTCTGCATGAAAGTTACAAAGAAAAGGGATTTTGCCTATAATTTAAAGTGTTTTCCATAACTTAAGACTACCTTCCTTTGTCCTCTAACCTCCTGCAGGATGCATCACGATGAGCTGTTCCTGAAAGTCAGCTCATGCACTGTCCTGCAAGGGTTAAATTTCCCTTCTTTTGCTGTTATTGACCTTCCTGGTACTGCCTCATGGCTCAGTTGGTAAAGTTTGATCAGCTGTAATAGACTCCACAATAAATTTGCAGATATTTTGGGAATTTTGCCTGTATGTTCTTTTCACCTTGCTTTGTAGATTGCTTTGTGTTAAACCACAGTACCAAAGCACTCCTGTGGAGTTGGGAGATAGTTTGTGAAGTCATTGCTGATACTCTTTTAATTTTTACAAGGTGATAGTTCAGATTAATGCCTTTGTTTTGGTAAATCACCAAAATGCATGCAAGTCTGGAAGTAAGCAACTTCATTGGAAATTATTCTTGCATACCTACATCAGCTCCAAATAAGAACAACATAAATGTTCTTAAATTTGGGAGAATTTTTGAAAAACTGAGATTTGGGTTTTTTTTTTTTTTCCATCTTGAGGACTTTTTATGTTTAGCATCATCTGGAATCACCATACAGAATAAAGTTATGTTATATTTCATTGAAAGTGCACTCTTCTGAAGTCACTGCTCTGGTGTTCTACCTTTATTCTTTCAGCTTTCTAGGTACACATTTTTGTGCTGCAGTGAATACTCAATAACTTAATATCATTGATATTTTGATTATTAAAGGGGGACAAAAGAATGGGGGGGAAAAAACAAAGCAAGAATACAAGCACTTTGAGACTATGAATCTGGTTGAGTGTGGCATGAAGTAAATACCCTTATGGATAAAGTCAGCTGTTGTTTAAGGAAATGGTTAGTGCTTATAGAAAATTAGTTGGGTCTGATAGTCAGTGTTGCTGAGTAATTTGGGTGCTAGGTGTGTCTGAAAGAGGTGAAACTTTGAATCTGTAAGTTCCAGGCTACCCCAGCAGACCTGGTCACTCTTCCTCTCTGGTCCTGAAAGTCACTACTACCTTCAGAGAAAGTGGGTCAACACTGCTGCATGATGCTGATGTTCAAATAATTTGTGGTGAAACTAAATTATTGTAAGTATTATAATTGGTGTTTAAATGTAACATTCAATGCCAGTATACAAACATTTTTCCACAGCTATGTTTTAGCTTACACTCAGAAAATCAGCACTACTTGTTTTGATCTTCATTTCTGTGAAGTTTATCCCATGGTAGCTGAGTTAAAAAGCATTGAATAAAAACCAAGTTCACTTCAGTTATTTGCAAACCTTCCAAAGACATCACTGGGATCAGATTTTCATCCTTTTATTTTGTTTAAACCAAGTAAGACTATACCCACTTCTTATTACATAACATGAAACATAGATTTAATTCTGATGCTGCTCACTGAAGTAAATTCACCCCTGCCAGTATTCCTGGTCAAATCTCATTCATTATCTCACCTATTCTACTTAATTTAATGTCTGGCTCTTATGAATGACAAGGGTATTATTAGAATAGTCTATTAATGAGTATTAGTAAAATAGGATATTATAGAATAGTTGGGAAAACAATTATTCACTTGTTGTCAAGAGAATTTTTGCTCATGTTCAATTGCATGGCCATATCCTGAGAAATCAGGTTTTAAAAGCAAATATTCCATGGTCTGTTGTGTGTGTTCTGGTTTGGGGTATTTGCTTTATTGAAATATTTTCCAAAAGCCTTGCAGTATTTCTCTTTGATACTAAATGAGACAATCATTAGAGTAGGTTAATATCCACATTAACCTGTTCAATGAATCTTCTGTCTTATTTTAAATCTGGTCTCCCTTTAGATAAAAGACAAGTGTAGGATATGGAAGCTCTCAGGTAAGTTTGTATGAGAATACATACAATTACTGACTAGGTGATCAAATTTTATAATGAAATTGTGGAAACTAGAAGACCTGGACTGTAACATGATTTTTAAAAAGTAATGCCTTTCGCAAAGATAAACACAATTTTGCTTAGCCATGTGCTTAAATGATTCCTAAAATACACTGATTTTAGCAGAGGCAAAGTACAGTCTGTTTAATGAAGACAGGTTGAACCATATGAGATGCTCCTTCTTTGTCTGTCCAGAAGTCTCCAGCTATTAAAGAACTTTCATACGAAAGTTCCTTAACTGAGGCCTTGGTTCAGACTCTGCTCTCACAGCTGAGTGAACAGCTATTGAGGCTTAATGTTTGCCATACCCAAATGGAACACATCTCCTACTCTAATAAAGTAGAGAAAGTGTAATTCACCTCCTCCGGTATTTCCTCTGACAAAATCTGCAGTTCTTTGTCAGTCTTTATGCTCCTAGGAAATCCAGCATTTATAGCAACACAGCTAATGGGAATCTCTATGACCACAGATTGACTAGATGGGGAAATGATGTTCATCATTTTGTTTGCATTGTTCATGGGTGTGCTTTATATGAATTTATTTCATTTTATTGTGTTTCATCTTGCTCATAAAACCAGATTTTGGTGGTTCCTTCCCCTCCCCTCCCCTCCCCTGAAATGTTGCTTAATGTTGTTTTATTTGCTGTATAAGAAAGGCCAGCATGTTTTACAGAGAAATGTGTGCAGAGCACGTGCAGCTTAGTAATGCCTGAAGCCAAAACAATAATTCCTTATTTATCTCACATATTGCCATTAGGTCCCTTCGAGAGAAACCTTTCAACCTTTGCAGTGACTTGAAATCTAAGAACAGCAAGGAAAAGATCCTGTTGAGAGCATTGCCACGAATCAATTTTATTTTGCTTTTCATCTGACCTTCCTTGTTATTAACCAGCCACACTGAGCAGCTTTATTTGTTAGAAGTTGGTTTTTAGGTGGTGGCAGAGGGGAGATTATACTAAAGCAGCTTCTGAGAGCGTTGATTCTATATGATGGATGTTACCTTTCCAATATTGTGGGTGGGTGTCAGCCCCTCAACAGCAAACTGTGTACAGAAACAACATGGATCTTGCAATTTGATCAGGACAAAGCAAGTGGGTTTCAGCAAGGTTGGTTCCAACTCATCTGTGATAAATGAGAAGATAAGGCAATCAGTGCACACCACGACAGCTAGTTAGGCACACTTCAGAGCTACTCAGGTGTGCTCAGCCTTTCCTGGGGGTGTCTCCACATAAATACCTCCTTCATGGTGGCCACTAGAAATGCAGCAGTTGCTTTTCCAAGACTTAACCCAGGTCAGATATAAATAATAGATATTAAGAGTTAGTTCTGGTGCCGAGGCTGCGTTAGAGGCTGTATATTTCGGTTGGGTCAAAAGAATGCATTTTCTTTTGCTTGTTTGGTGGGGGTTTTATTCTCTGTTTCTTCTTTTCTTTGCACAGCTCCTCTGCTTGACAGATGCCTGCGAAATGTCATCAGACCTTTGTGTGGACCTGTTTGGGTCTTGGAGAGAGAGAAGGTTTCAGCCTCTCAGGAGCAGGGATTTACATCCAGGGAGTTTTATTGGCCCTGCACCGACGAGCAAAGCCTGCAAAGTGCTGCAAACAGGTGAGTTGTGCCACTCTTTGGAAGTCTGCTCGTCTGTTTTTCTTTTCAAATGTACTGATTGTGTGAAACCAGCTGTGTCACATGCTGGAGAAGCTGCAGTGCCTGTTAGGAGAAGGAAATGCTTGTCCTGTGATTGCAGAGCCCACAATAGAGGAGTTAATTGTGTGTCTCTCTCTCTGGTGGTGTGGGTTGTCATGGGTTGCATTTTTGCCGAGCGGGGATGCTCCCTGTGTGGAAATTCTCTAAAGCCATCAGTTCTCACTGCTGTTCTGCACAGGCAGCTTTTAGTTGTCTCAAAAGTCTTCCTGCTCTGAACTAACTTAAATAACGATTCAGTTGAAACATGCTATAAATAAATAAAAGGATTCTAAGTACAGCTGGCACGGTGTCATGAAAAATTCAATCAATGTATCATATTTTAAAACATCGTTATTTTAATTTCTATACGTGCGCCTTCAAACAAATGCAGCAGACGTGCATTTTCAATTAGAAAAAGCAGTGGCAAACAGATACTCCCTATCCTGTCTGACAGTTTGGGAGCAATTTTTTATTACTCAAATTTTAGGAAACATAAGTGAGAAAGTGATCTTGCTGAGCACAGCAACATAATTTCATTTATGTGTTTAGGAACGTACATATTTTTAAGGACTAGGTGAAAATAGGAGACGTAAAGGTTTTGAAGGCAAAAATGAAATGCAGCAGGCAGTGGGGAAGCTGAGATTTCCAAGTGCTGCTGGCCCCAGAATTGAGGATGAGCAGCTCCAGACTGGAGGAAGGAAGGGGGAGGAGAGGAGCAGGCACAGTGTCACTCACTCTGTTTAGACAGCACCTCCTGCTGCCAGGTCCACACAGAGAAACCAGACCTGGGACACGCTGCTCCTCTCCACAACTAGCAGTACTCAGCCAGAAGAAATCAAACAAAAAACCAAAAATGAGAGGGCGTGTGAAAAAGAAGCAAGAAAAGAGGAAAAAAGCTTGTTTCAGCATGTTTCTGAGGCAGTACAGTGAGGGGGTATATTAAAAAGTGGGAAATATCTTTACACATTTTGTTGATAGTTCTACCCTTTTAAGACAATGTTGCCTGCCACAAAAGCCACACAACTGAAATCTACTACTTTCCAATGCCTAAAAACATAATATTAACTCTTAAATAAATACAAATATATATAATGCAAACAAGTATTTAGCAAGTATAATGGCAATTAGCTGAACAAAACAGACAATAGAGTTTCTTAATAGATATTCATTTATTGACTACTTTTCACCCCTTTCTTTAAAGAATATATAAAGACATTTCAGTAATTTAGCTCTATGCTAATCATTTCTCTGGTGATTATCTGTCAGTGTTCAGTAGGAAACTGTTAATGGCAAGAAAAATGAAATTTTAGTAGATTTAAAATCTCTTCTGATGACAAATGATTCTTTATCATGAAAGCCTTGCATATAGATTTATGCTTATATAATCAGCTTGGACATTTGTAACTTTTAAGAAGGCAAATTATGAGGATAAATGTCAGTATAGCTATGACAGTCTGGAAAAAACTTACGATTAAAATATTTTAATAAACATTTCAAACCGAATTAAGTGCTTAAATGAAAATTTTACAGCACAAGGGTGTTAAATGTTTTGTGCGGTTAATGTGCCAAAATCTTGTCTTGAGTTATATTACTTTAAAGATAAGATACAACGTATAATTCAGTGTAAAGTGTCTCTCTGTTAATTTTTCCAGCCATTTTCTAACTGAAGTTGTGTTAGTACTGAGCACAAATGAAGTCATTATAACAACTGGGGTTTTTTTCAGCTGTGGGTGGAACAATTCTTCTCACTGTGCTCTTACACCTTTTGGTTATGTCGACCTTGTCCGAACAAAGTTTGTTTTGTAACGAGCACCTTGTGCTGTGAGGCAGATCCAAGGTCAGAGGCACATTAAAAACAAACCATTCAAGGGAAATATTGTGACTTTGTCCTGTTGTGCTGAGGCCTGGCAGGGCAGTGCTGTGGTGGCTGCACGCAGAATTCACACCAATATAACATCCAGCCTCTGCCTGACAGCCTCAAATAGATCTGCTCCATTTCCATTTGGACACCTGAATTATTTGTCTGTTTACTTTGTCTTTTCAGGTAAAGCAAAGGGCAAAGCAGATTTTAAAGAAGTTATCTATGCTTTGATTCAGTATCACTCTGCTAAGGCACTTTAGTCTGCCTGCTGAATTCAAGCAGCACATACAACTAATAATATGCTAATACACATCATTCCATAATGCCATAATACATGTTAAATCCACCTGGACTTCAATCAAAAATGCATGTATTGAATTAAAATCTTTAATCTTTATATCACTGCTGCCTCTTGCCCCTGGGAAGGGCAGGGTGAGGAGCCCCTGCCCCTTTGCTGGGGCGTTTGGAGCCTTTCACAGGGGGTGTTCCAAGTGTTCCCTGGAATTAATGCAGGCAAAGTAAACCAGGTGAAACTCAGGGAACATCCCAGTGCTGGGAACTGTTTTTTATTTTTTCTTTAACTTGATGAGAAAGTTAAAAAACAAAACATTTATGCTATACTGCATAAATCCTCTATCGTTTACTTTCTAATTTCAACTGCATGTGTATATAATGAGCCATGAGCCTTCCTAAAATCTCAGCAAAGCTTATGTTGACATTTTAATGCCATGAATTCTGGGAGGGTAAAATGCAGATAATTCCAAAAAATCCCCCCAAAATTAACCACCAGTTCTGTTAAAATTCTTCTACTATTAATATTTCAGAGGTCAGCCTTTTGCCTTGCTGCTTTAAACATGCTGTGCAGGCATCTGTTGGAATTTCTGGGATCCCCAAGTATATCTGGGGGGTTAAAAGCAGTTAATCTCATATAAAAGCTGGTAATTTTATATATAGTATATATAATTTTAAAATTCTTTTATATCCTCAAAGCAGTACATTTTATAGTTATTATATATAATTATATTATTTAATATCATAAAAGAAATTAATTTTATATATATTATATACACTTATATCATTATTTTATATAATAAAGCATCATTTTCCACATATCATATAAAATGACATAACTCTTTTATATCCTAAAAACAGTACATTTAGTATATATTATAAATAATTATATAATTATTATATAATAAAAGCAGCACAGTTACTATATATTATATATCATGATATTATTATTTTATATAATAAGAGCAGTTAATTTTATGTATATTATTTTTAATTAATTTTATGCATAATATATATTATACTTTTATAATTATTTTATATCATATATATAAAATTAAATGATATGATATATAATATGATATGATATAAAATTAAATGATATGATATATACTTATGATATATACTTATATCATACTTATATACTTTTATGATATATACTTATATCATTATTTCATATCATAAAAGCAGTTAATTTTCTATAATCATATATAACGACATAATTATTTTCTATCATAAAAGTAGTAAATTTTTATATGTAGTAGATATAATTATATCATTATTTTATGTTTTAAAAGCCATAAATTTAATATTACAATTTAATATTTAATATTATAATGACATATATATTATGTATACATAATATTGTATGTATTGTGTGTATACATAATATGTATACATAATACATATATTCTTATATTAATATTTTATATCAAAACAGCAGTTAATTTTCTATACATTAGATATACTTATAAAATTATTTGCATAATAAAACCAGTTAATTTTCTATATATCATATGTAATGACACAATTCTTTTTAGCACAAAAGCAGTGCATTATATATATATATATTTATATATAATATAATAGACGTATTATATATAATATATGTATTCTATATATTTATATAGAATACATAATATACAGTATATAGTATATAATACAATATTTTTATATATATTTTATATATATATATATATTTTATATATATATACTATATATACTTATAAAATTATTTTGCATAATAAAACCAGTTAATTTTCTATATATCATATGTAATGACATAATTCTTTTTATCATAAGAGCAGTACATTTTGCAGATATATTTATATATAATATAATAGATGTATTATATATAATATAATAGATGCATTATAAAA
Organism: Fringilla coelebs; assembly: GCF_963513975.1. NCBI lineage: Eukaryota > Metazoa > Chordata > Aves > Passeriformes > Fringillidae > Fringilla > Fringilla coelebs. The sequence continues at coordinate 57,886,897 of NC_140034.1, read as the reverse complement.
GCAGTACATTTTATAGATATTTTTATATATAATATAATAGATGTATTCTATATAATATAATAGATGTATTATAAAAGCAGTACATTTTACAGATATATTTATATATAATATAATAGATGTATTCTATATAATATAATAGATGTATTATAAAAGCAGTACATTTTATATATATATTTATATATAATATAATAGATGTATTCTATATAATATAATAGATGTATTATATATATCTATATAGAATAGATAATATACACTATATACTATATAATACAATATATATATATTTATATATAAAAAATATATATAATATATATAAATATTTTACATAATATAATCAGACAGTTTTATATGTAATGCGCGCAGTTGGAGGAACACACGAAAGACTTTTTTCAAAAAACCCTTTTTTCCCCTCTGTCAAGCCTCTATAACGTCTACTAAAAATAGTTTCAGGGGAACAAAAAAAGAGAAACCCACCCCAAAAAAACCCCCTTTCCCAAATAAGATGCGAGCGAGCTGCGCCCCGCAACAATGGGAGCGGCGGGGCTGGGGCCGCAGGGAGCGGGGCAGGGATGGGGGCCGTCCCTGATTAGCATTCCCCGGCGGTCCCGGGCTGTCGGTGGGGGTGTCGGGGCAGGAATGCCATTGTGCCGGGTCCCAGTGTTTGGGGACAAACACTGCTGCGGAGGGAACGTGTGAAAGGGCCGCGGGGCGGACAGTGAATGAGGGAGGCTGCGCTGGCTGTGCGCTTCAAGCAGGGAGGCTGTCACTCAGCGGCCCGCCACGGCCAAACAGAGGCCAAAAGAGAGGGCTCAAATACCTTTTAAAATGATATTAATGGGTTTTAAACGTTTTCTTCGCGCAGGGCTGCGCCGCCCGGCTGGGCAGGGCTAAATAACATCAACGTGAGCAGGTGGATAAAAGAGCATCTCCCTGCCACAGCGTTTACTGTGGAAGATGCCGAAGTGTTTGAGAATTCCGCGTTTCCATCAGCATTTAGGTCTTTCTGAGCACTCAGGAGGGTTTAGCAAAGTGTGGGTGTGGTGGTCGACGAACACAGCTCTGCCTGCTTTTATTTTTACTGCAAGGGTGCTGTGAGTGGGGAAGAGGGGACAGAGCTGGGATGAGAAGTGACAGGAAACTGTGCTGAACCTTCATTAGCTTGATCTAGCAGAACTTACAGTAATAGTAATTAATCATTTGAACCGCAGCAGATTACATTGCGTTAAAGTAATGGAGCTAGTATGCAAAATACCCACAAGGAAACAAAAGGGAATAAAATTATTGACTGATTCTATTATTTGCTGGTTTGGCTGTGGGAAAGCAAGCTCAAATGCACTGCTTCAAACTGAATATCCAACACTTTTTCTAAGCCATCTGAATAAGCATCATAATTCAGGAGGCTTTCCTCGTTTTGCTGCGCAGATCTGCAAAAATATTACTGATTTAAAAAAAAATGAAATACTGCCAGCACCAGAACAAAGGAAAAAAGAAAGTCTATATTTCTTCTATTTTCTTGTGTTGCTCTTTTGAAACTGCTGACTCAAGTTGTGGAGGTTGAATACCTCTGTGAGACACAAGGAAAAGCTTTGTTCCATAACTTTTCCTTTTTGTACTTTATAATAAACATGTTTATCCCTGCTATTCAGTAGGTTTTCACAGATTGCAGTAATTGCATTGTTCAGTAAGAATTTTAATGACTTTCTTGTTTTCTTTTCCCCTCATGTGAATAAAATACAAACTAGTTTGTAGGTATAATAATTTTCAGGGGGTTTGCCCTGAAAATTAGGACAGAAACGGATAAAATTATACTTTTATTAAGTAGTTTTAAACTATATGTTTTTCCTGTAATTTCTATATCCACACTTGTTCACAGAGTTATCAGAAATTTGTACCAAATGAACCCTGTTTGTAATGCTGTTTTCAGAAAATCAAATTATATTGTGGTAAACTCAGCATAATAATTATTAGCTGTTATTTGAAGGAAACAAGAACTCCATCAAAATTCTTAACTTGGTTCCTGAATTGATGCAGATTTGTATTTGTGTTTTTATGGGTTATGAAAGCATATATTCTTAAAATAACTCGAGGATCACAGCCTCTGTTCATTAACATCCCCCCTCCTTTTTTTTTAGACTTAAATTATTTGTTTCCTCTTCCTTGAAGCTTCTGTTTTTCTAATTTTATTTGACTCAGGCTCTTGAAGAGGTGTTAAGTATCTTTATTTCCTTCTTTAGAGGTCACAGAAAAATAGATTTTTTTTTTTTTTTTTGTCTGTTTGCCCTGTGTGGAGGCCACTCCAGAAATAATCCTGTGTTAAAGTGAACTTTGTGTAGAGCAAGAATCCGTATGAAAACTGTAATATTTCACCCTGGCTTCCTATTAAAATAATATAAAAAATAGTGTTTTGGTAATTTTGAAATAGAAAGCTGCCCTCTTGATAGTTCAGCTAAGTGATTCTTAGAATGTTGGGCTGTTTATAGATTTGAGTGAGGCTTGAGATTTTTCCCACAGCTGAGCTGCATTCTAGTTACCAGAAGTATTTTAAGAACCTTAAACTTGTGTCTTTTTCCAAGTGTCATGCCTTGAGCAGGCCTAACATCAGTTAAATGAAGTGAAAATTGCATTCTTGTCTTGATAGAGATGAAAATGGATTTCTGGTCATGAAATAGATGTAGTTGTCACTTTTTTAAAAAGGTGTCAGCAGTTTGCTTCAGCAAGTAAGGTGCCAATTCAGTATGACAGTAAACTTGTGATCTGAGCAATCAATAAAATGCTTCAATAACTTCTGCTTCATTACACTTATAATAAGAGGCTATAGATCTGTGGCACATAAAATGTTGATAAAGAGGATATGTAGGGACTCAGTGTGACATTTTGTTTTAGTAATACAGTAAGTGCAATGTTGCCATCTAGAGTTTGTGCATAGGTAATTATTCTGAGAGCAAAAGCCCCGGTGAAAAAATAAACATTGATGCTTCCAAGCCTTGTTTGTTTCCATCACTTCGTGGCATGCCTGTCTGTCTATATGGAACAGTTCATTTGCCTTGCCTAAAAATTGTGTAGGGCAGGGAAAGGAAGAGAATTTCAATTATTTTTATGCTTTTTCATTAAGGATTGTGTAAGGGCACGATTCCACCCCATCCCAAGCTAAGGTTTAAAAGCATCTAAGGAACAATTATCACTTCAATAGATGAAGTTGTTGCCATCCACTAACAAAAACCACTGCCATGGTTTGACACCTGTAAAAGGGGAAGAGGGAAGCTTTGTGGGGAGTTAATGTTGTGATGTTGCACGTTCTGACCAAGGGTTCCTGCAGTTGATTTATGTCTTGTGAGACCATAAATGGCTCCTGCTGACTGTTCATAAACATACAGTGCAGGGGAATTGTCTCTGAACTATTTGTCTTGGGAGAAAATTATTTTGATATGTTAAATAGAGGGAGTTCTACCCTTTTAATGTGGATGGCACCTGATTGATAGAACCTACAATGAGCCATATTGCATTTTAAATGATTAAAACTTTATTTAGATCCAGAGAGGCTTTTGTTTCACAGGGAAATGATTGGAAACCCGAAATTCTTCAGAAAACTATTTTTAAAAGATGTAGAACCAACAGCTCTGTCTAGCAGCATGAAGTATGGGCTCATCTAGTTCTAAGGGTTTTATTTCAGTAAAACAGAGTGGTTAAGGTTATTGGAGATTGGATAATTAAAGTCATATTTGTATAGACAATTCTAAGGTGAGTAGATGCACAGACACAGAATGTTTGTTAAGAGAGTAACTAAACAAATCTTTCCTATTTTATAAGCAGCAAGAGCGATGCTGCCTCTGGCTTTCCTTCTATATGGTCTGTGATTTAAACAATTTGTCTTCTGAGTATCAGAGCCTTATTTTGAGACTGGTGGCTACTCATGTGTTGTTTCCTGATGAGGCAGTCTGCTAACTCTGTCCTGTGCTTTGTCATCAGCATTTCATTGTTAATTTCTTCTGCACAGATCATAAACACAGGAGAGTAAATGGTGGAAATCTGACTGAAATTGTGCTGAGGAGTTAAAAGAATACTCTGAGAATGTAATTTCTGGATTGCTTTTCACCATGAATGGACATTGTTTTTCCTTTCTCCCTGTTTGAACGTGAACGTTTGCTAGAGAAATATGGTTCATGCTAAAAAAATTACACATTAGTCAAAAGACCACAGATGTGGGGATGATATTTTTCTGCAAATTAGAAATTAAGTGACCTTTGGGGACTAATGAAGTTTTAATTAGAGCAGGGTCCAACATCTTTGTCCACTGTATTTACCCCACAGGTTGGATTCAGCCTCACTGGCCACAGGCCTGTTCACCTTTTGAATATGTCGTGTGCTGAGGTGCCTCCTGCAAAATCAGGTGAATCCAAATAGGACATGGATTCTTTGGTGATGACAGGGAGGCAAAAGGAATCTGTTACTTTCCATTTTATTATCCATTTTGTCACTGGATTGCCACAAAACACCTGTGCAAGTAATGTGTCTCTACACTGAAATATGAATTTCACTTTTTTTTTTTTTTTTAGCATTTAGAATTCACACACTGGGAAGACTTAACACTTAGTCCAGACTAACCGTGTTTGATGGCATAAAAAATAATTCTGATCAGCTGGAACCAGGCTCTAACCATGTGTCAGACAGAGACAGACAAATATTCCTGTGTTTTATCAGTCTGAGGTAGATATTGGCACGCTGAGATTATTTCAGTTAATCCCAGCCTATTTATCCTTCTTTGGGGATTGTGCAAGGTCAAATTACATCACATTTGAGAGTGAATAAATGTATCCTCAATCACTTCAGCTGACAAAGTTGTTAAACAGAGTAAATGGAGTGTGTGCCTGTGTCTGGGGGCACTAACACATTCTGCTGCTATAAGTGGGTTTATAATAAATTTCTGAGCTTTCAATATCATTCTGGTATTCTCAACTAAGAAATATTGGTTAAGCAGAGAGGTCTTCACTTATATTGTTAACATAAAATCTGTAAATGATCCACACAGCACTACACAGACAGCATTGAAACAAGATTAGTTTCAGATGTCCCCTCTTCAAGTTCAGTAAGAAAACAGCTAAATATCCACCTATATCAAGTGGGATTAGATTTGCAGTAGAGTCCTGGCTGCCACCAGTGTGCAGCACTGACTTGTTTTCTTCCTTTTTCAAAGTTAAATGAAATACTGCAGAATTATTAGATCTGCTCTTTGAGCTAGTTCTTCCACTAAGCCCATTAAAAAGTTGCTAAAATAAAAAAATAGAAGCTCAGAACTTTCTGACTATTCTGAAAATAAATTGTTGCATTTAGCAACTTTGAAAGTAATTAGGGAATTCTATTGCAAAAGTCAGTGGAAGTAGATTTGACAGATTTCCTCTAAATTACTCAACCACCTACAGGTATTACTGCCAAGATTCTTTTGAAAGGAGAATAAATTTTCTGGAGTTACAACAGCAGAGTTGAAGGGGTGTTGTTTGATAGATTCCCTGAGCTGTTTCAACACCCACAGGTATTATTTGTAAGGAAACAATCACGCAGAGCCTTCAGCTGGTTAGAGAGGGCACGGCATTCCATCTTCACCTGACATCCTATCTGTTCTCCCCGCAGCCTGTGCCCCCAGCCTGCCACCCACTCCTCCCAAAACAAAGCTCACCAAGAGCCTTTGCTGTCAGTGCACAAGAATATCAATGTTTTTTAAAGGCGCCCAAACGGGATAGAAAAGTCATTGTTCCTCAAAAGGATTGAGGTGGGAGAAGGAAAACTGTCTTTAGGATTGATTGGTATTGCTCACATTCTTTCCTAATTAATCAATGTTATTCTTTAATTGTTAGACCCTCTCAAAGATAATTATTTACTGGCTTAAAAGCTGAATGTAAGGGGCAAAAAAAAAATAGCCAAAAAGATGAAAATGAAAGTTTTATTTGCTTTATTCTCTTTTTAGTTTGACTTGTTTCAGACTTGCAAAGACTGCTTTGTCTTGTTTTAAACAATCGAGTCCTGAAATACTCAGCATGAGTTCTTCAAATTGCATAAATTTTACCTAAGGGGGTTTAACAGAAGGACCTTAAGTTTGTAAAAATGAAACCTTGTGATGCTGAGTGTTTCTCCAAGATGCTTTTTTCATGCTGTGGTTTTATTTCCATATACTTTTAAAAATATTTATTCCAGTATTGCCTAAAAGATCCAAAAAGACCAGGCCTGTTTATTGTGCATGAACTGGGTTTATTATATGTCACACAAATGTAGCAGCCTGTACCTTATAATGTAATTTTATTGAAATTATTATGTATTTTATAATTGGATGTTTTTCTTCTATTACATACTTTAAAATTTTTCTACTATTATATATTTTTTCTACTGTTATATCTTCTAAAATTTGCCCATTTTTAAACAGTTTGCTGTGTTTATTATTTTTCCTTGATTTATTACTTAAATTCAGTATTAGCATAAATATTGCCATTTAAAAATTAAACTAATTCAGTTTTTATTTTGACTATATTAGGGATGTCAATCAAAACTGTCTCCTCAGTTTATGGTGTCTTGCAGTATTCAAGGACATTAAAACAAGTAACTTCTAAACTTCCTTCCCTAGCAAACAACACTAAATCCATCCTTCTCTTTTTATTGCTGAACATTTTTTTTTCACAACCCTTATGCTAAGGAATAGAGCAACAACTTTTCTTGGTACCTCTGCAAACAGTGAAGTGCTGCACTGCCAGACTGTGCTGACTGAAACAAGTGTCCAGAACATGAGAGATTTCTGCTGCCCCATCCCAATGATGCTCACATCTGATTTATGAGCTGCATTCTCTTGTCCAGAGCGACAAACATCTGTATCCTGTCACTATTTGGGTGTAGCCACCAATCTGTGGTTCCTTTTCAGCTTAATCTTTGCAGATTCTCTTCCTTACAGACACACACACTGACTTAAAACAATTTTTTTCCACCATTGTAGCAAAGAAACCAGTTGTCAGTATTATTCTTTGTGACTTTTTTTCCCCCTGAACCATCTCAGCTGCCTCACCCAGCTGAGTGACCTGAGTTCCACCCTATCAAGTATGCATCTTGTCTTTAAAAAGTATTTCTCATAATTTATTGGTAAGTGAGCTACTTCCCCAGTTTGCATTTTGTGGTCTTAAAGGCAGCAGTTGTTCAAAGGGAAAGTAAAATTCCTTTGGGCCAACTAGCAGGATTTATGGGCATTTCATATCCATAACTTTATAAATGAACTGCAAGCCTGAGTTGGCCTCTTAGTCCGAGTTGCAAGCTTTATTCCAAAACTCTCCACGGGTGCAGGAACGAGGCGTTGTTAGCCCAGCCTGATGTGATCACCAGAGCACTCCAGAAGGGCTGGATTTCAGCTGGCTTTGCCCAAATGTTCACCTCTTCCCAGGCAGAATGGTTGAGCCTGTGCCTTTTCCCTCTTCCATCTCCCCCGCCTCACTTTTAGCAAAGTCCAGCTGTTGCCTGCCAGAAGGAAAGAGGAATTTTGTCATTTACCTGGATTCTGTCAGTCCTTGTTTGTCCAGGTAGTCCAAAATACAGATGTTCTGGAAGAAGTGATGTGGATGTATTGGGTGAAATAAAAACCATGTGAAATGGCATTTTCTACCCTGCTTCCCAGACTGGGCTGGTAGCAACAGTTTAACAAGGTGTCCTTAAGTGTGTGTTACTGCATGTTTTTGCAGTAAAAATTACCTGCAATCTTTTGTGACTCTTGATCTTGACTCATTTAAAAATGTAGAAGATAGAAATGGTACATGAAAAAAGAAAAAGTTCTCCCCAGTTATAAAAAAGAAAGAAGTATTTAATGAGCTGCTGCACCCATTCCTCAGGAGCACACAGAAGGAAAAAAATACTCTTGAAGATCTGATAGAACTCTTTAAAAGGCGCAAAACTTGGTCTAAGGACTAATTTTCCAGGTGAAAGGAGACAATTACCTCACTGAAGTCTTAAGGAATTTGGACAATTCATGAAAAACTATGTTAAAGCCTGCACTAACATGGTTTTGCCCTGCCAAGAATGAAAATAGCACACACTTTTCTGGAAGAAAGTCTTGTGTAGATAACCAAGTGTCTGTTGAATGCTTTGTGGTTTATCACTTATCTCCCAAGGTCCAGAAAAGTCAAGTCCAAAGTCTGTAAAAAAGGAAACATGTTGTCAGTGTTGATGTAGTTAACTGACAACAATCTTTTTTGATAATTTAGCAAATGCTTTTAAGAATTCCAAATAACTGCAAGGACATTAAAGCTGGGGTAACTATTGCACTTACCTGCCAGAGGCCTTTGTGAGAAGTCCAGAGCGAATTAATTTTAAAAGGTAGAACAACCTTTTATATACAACAACCATATATACAACAATTATACTTACTAGACCACATTTCTAAAAAAGAATTGGGGTTTCTATTCCCTGTTTTGCTACAAAAAGGCTGTCTGAGAACTTCACTGCTCCAATGATTAGAAGCTTTCATCTAATTTTCATTAAATTTTTTTTCATGTCTCTTTAATATCAATTCCTTTTTTTTAATAGAATTTGCCTGAGAATGCTCTGCATCCTCTTTACTATTTACCTCCTCTCCATGTATTTTTAAAGAGCAGTCATATCTCTTTTCAGCCTTTTTTTTTATTCACAGACTAAACCAAATCTCTTGTGGGAGATGCTCTTCATTGTTTAACCACAGTAATATTCCTCAGTGCAGCTGTTTTTGTTCTTGCTAGAACATAAAAGGTTCAAATTATTTCAAGCTATTTAATGGCCTGATAGGGGGCTTTCTAGTTCCATGGATATTTTTTTAATCCTTTTTTTTTAGAATTTATATTCGCTATTTTCTATTTATACGACGACCTCTCTGCCATTAAAATGTGTTTAAAATATTTGGTTTTTTAGTATCAAAATAGAATATGAAGAATGTTTTATTGCCCTCAGTATGTTAATTGTTTGAGTTTTACTTTCTAGGTCATACCACACTATTTTTCATTATTAACTTACAGTACTACCTTACTCTACTTATTCTGTGTTTTCTAAAAAAATTAATTTCTCTCAATATTTGTATTCCAGGCATAATTTTCCAGTGTGTTTGCTACCTGAGTGATAGAGGGTTTCATTCTAGTTAAGGCATCAGGGGATTTTTGTTAATTTTTTTCCATTGGTATTATCCACTCCAGGATTTCTACAGATCACACCCTCTTTTTTTCTAGTCACACAAGGTTTCAGTAGTTCTTACAGTAACTACTAAACCTTGCCAAGTAATATCTCCTACAAATTTATCTATTCCTTGGATTGTTAAAGTAGAAAGTGAAAACAATGAAAACTTCTTTTCTCATTGCCCCATTCTTAGTGGTCATTTTAGTTGCTAAAATGTGAGCAAATAGTAAAGAACATTAATTTTTTGAATGAATGAGTTCTGAAAGACTGAAGATAATGCAACTCTCCTTTGAAACTCTGGATAAGCTGGTTTTTAATACAGTAACTATTATCCATAAAGTTATGTTTATGAAATGTCATAAATATATTGTGTGGAAGGACTTAGAAAAATCTGTTTGATAAAAGAGTCAAGCTTTTATGTCTAGGTACTTCAAAAGGTCAAAATCAAATTTTATTTTATTGTTCTTCATTCCTTATTTCTTGATTTGTTGTCAACTTTGCCAAACACGTTCTCTCCTGAATTCGCTTACAAAAATTATCTCCTGGTTTTGAAATTGTTTTGTTTTACTTTGTGGCACGTTTTGTCCTATATAACTTCCAAATGTGGATCTATCATTGTACAACAGGGTACTGCAGTTACACTGAAGGGAATGACAGTGTTCTGTATTGCTGAAATTCCAGCTGATGGGAAATTAAGGGGAAGAGTGCAAATTGAAAAGCAATCCTTGTAGCTGCTTATTGGAGGCAGCTTGTGTTGTTTTCATAAAGTTCTTCTCTTTCCATGGTGGTTGATGCCTTGTGCAGGCTGTCCTGGAGCAGAGGCAGGGCAGAGCTAAAGAATGAAGCAGGGATTTATTCCCAGGATCTCCTCCATGGACCCACCTTGGGCAGCACCAGAGCCCAGCCAGGGCTGCACCCAAGATGAACCAAAATGGCCCCAAAATGCACCAGCGCTCCCGGGCTCTCTCCCTGGGATCAGCTCTGCTCCATTTGCACCTTGCAGTTCATTGTCCCATCCCAGCTTTAGCCCAGGCAGTCCCACCCTGCTTGTTTTTCTCTCTGCAGCCCACGGGGTTTGTGCTCTGGGGCTGACATTGGCATCATTTGTCCTTGGTGCCCAGCTGGAGCAGGAATTGTTTTGTCTCCCTGCTCTGTGCACAGAGCTCACCATCCCCTCCTGTGGAGCCCAGACCCACACACTAAAGCAGCACAGAATGTGAAACAGAGAAAAGCTGAACCCTGAGGCATCATGGTAGCTACAAATATTTGCTCTCCCAGCCTTTGTCCCTTTTTCACATGGAGATGGAAGAACAAAACAGTTTTCCCTCTTCACAAGGTGCTGATTTGTTAACACTGTAAAAATATTGATTATTCATTCCAGCTATGATCTATCATTGAGGGAGAGTCTCAGGCCTAATGCTCTGCTTAGGAAGATGCCCCTTAAGAAAAGTTTGCCATCCCTTTTCTTGGCTGACTTTGGTGTGAGAAATTTTTTTGTGTGATGCAGGTCTCCATCAGCCCTCTGTTGCTTGGTTCCCTTGGGCAGGTTGGTTCTCCTGGACTGCAGTGACCACCCCAGCCAGGGGCAGGGCTTGGACAATTTGCTGAAAATTACTTGCCCTGAAAACATCCAGTGAAGGAAGTCTGTAAAGTCTGAATATTGAAGTTTTAACTCTTTCAGGTTTCCTAAACCATTTGCACAACACGTATTATTATATTTAGTATCATGGTTTGTCTCCCCTCCCCTTCTTCCTCTGTCCTTTCTTTAGATCAAGATTACATTTTTTCTTATGTCATATAAACTAAAATTTACTTTTGAAGATTACTGCAAATGTCACTGAACAATGGACATTACATGCAGGAAAACAACCTGGTGTCAGGTAATATAACAATCAAGGGAATGTTTTCCAATGGCAATAGCATTTACATTATTCCTAAGTGATATAAGTTTTTATTTGCAGGAAACTTGCCATCTTTTAAGGAAAGGTGTAAATCAAGATGTTCCCAGCCTTGATTTACTTTTGAAAAGTTCACAACTTATATGAAATACAGATTTTTAGGAAAGTATTGCTTCTGTTGATCTTACAGAGATATATCATTGCTGTGCTCAGTTTGAACACTATGTGTAGGATTCTTCTAAGGGATGAACTCTGCTTAAAATCCTGCAATTTTAAGAATCAAATTGACATTTGGCTTGGTCTGAATGCAATATACTTTAATTTTACAGTATGTATTTTCTGTCTGGGGGGGAGAACTTTTGGGGGGGGTCCACGCTTTTTATCAATATTGTTTAATTTATCCTTAAATCAGGCTTCTGTTGAGCCCTGAGCATTGGACCAGACTTGTGGCCCCTCTCTGAATAGCAATCATGGGATGCAGATATCCTGCAACATTCCCTGTTTTCCCAGGGTTGGCATCTGGCTGCTCTGTGGATTCCTGAGGCAGTTCTGTGAGCACTGATGCCTCCAGGTCCCCATGTGATGGAGCTGCAGATGGAGCAGTGCACTCTTCTTTTTCTTGTTTTGATCCTAATGGGGAGCCTGTTTGTAAATGCTTAAAAAAAGCTATTTCCCCTCTATTAAAAATTAAGAATTTTTAGAGAAAAAATTTTTAGAGAAAATTTTTGTATCTTTTTTGTCATCACTGTAGTGTATCACAGAGAACCTTTCCAACCCACTAGATCTCTTAGTTTTTAATTTGATGCCATACAAATCTTGTTTTAGTGATGCTGATCAAAAGCAATTTCCCATGTTTAAATACTAGCTGAGGAAATATCAGTGGGGACTTTAGGGCCATTCCGAAACAAGTGCCTGACTAGGGATATCTCGACTCATTGATGTTAAAGAACTGAAAAAAAAAATGATGCAGGATAAATAACATAATTTCTGAAGTAAAAGCACTATGAAGTGCTGTTTTTATACAAATGGCTCAAATACCTATGATGTAAAATAGAATATTTCAAATTATCCAGTTGCTGATATTTATAACTTCTGTAATGTGATGTAAGTTCATATTACATGCAGCATGTACTGAAATCTGGAAGATTTGGATTGCAGAGTGAAATCTGGAAGATTTGGATTGCAGAGGGCCATTTCTGAACATTACCAAGTAAAAAATAGCACAATGTTCTAGCTTGGGTCATAGAAAAACCTTTATAGAATAGGTGTTGTGTTTCTAGATAAGTGCAGGTGTGGCTAATTCTTCACTAAAATGGCAAACCTCTCCCAGGCACATCTTCCCGGCATTTTATCCTGCTATTTAAGAACTATTAATCCTTTGTCTTCATAGCAGCCTGAAATTAATATTTGCATAAAATTCTTCAGATCATTTCATTATTTTGTTTAATAGAGTTTTCCTCTTAAGATTACAGCCTCTTCCATTAAATTGCAAATTATGCAAACAAAGTACGCCTACTTAACTTTGGCAATCCTGCTTTGCCAAATGACTATTGTTTCACTGCTCATTCCTTCAAAGGATTACTTTTTAAATTAGTGAACTAAAATGAAAAAAGTGCATGTTTCTCCTCTCTTGTTTGTAACCCATAATTTTCCTAAGGCCAATTTAAGGTATATTGTCTTTTAGAATGTCATTAAATTAGACCTCAGTCATCTGCTTCCTGTCACTTTCTATTATTTTGTACTTGTTCATCAATCCTTGGGGGAAATCAAAGCCTGTGTGGCTCCCATTTGAATCTGCATAATTCTCAGTGATGGCTGGGTCAGGAGGTGCCTCCCCATGATATTTAAATTTCTGCCGTAACTGGAGCCATTAACTCTTCCATGACATGGTCATTCTCATAATCTTGTCAGTATGTATTGTGTTATTCATTAAAGCATTTTCAAGGTTAAGTTTAATTCCAAATGATGATATTTTGGTGTTGATAAGAATGCCAGTGGGGTTTTGTAATGACTGTATTTTCTTAGTCACGTATGTACCTGTTCGTAGGCCATTCTAACTACACTTGGCAGCAATTTTTGGAAAGACCCTTTAGTCTTTTTCTTCTGTTCTGAAAACAGTGTAAGTATTGATTTGATTTCATAAAATGCAAGCTATTTTGCTCCCAGAAGTTAACTGCTGGTTGCACTTAAGCACAGCCTCTTGTGCTATTTGTGAATTTCAGAGTGACCAGAGGTGGCTCTGGAGAGGCTGTCCTGTTTGGCAGCTGTGCAGGGATGGAAGAGGGAAGAATGGCCACCCCATCACAGATCCAAGATGATGGAAAGGGGCAGAGGAATCAAATAATTTTATAGGTGAGGAGATAAGAATGGGGTATTTTGCTGGAAAATCTGACAAGGAGAGGCATTGAGAGGTAGAAGCAGCCTGTTATCCAGGAACATGGCATGGCAGCAGCTGATCCTCCCTTCCCTGAATGATCATACCCAGTGAATTCCTGTCCTGGCTGAATTTCACAATTATTATCTTGGCTTCCACTCTGAGTGCCCAGAGAAAGGCTCTCCATAGCTTCTGCAAGTTCTCAGATCTATTATATGTGTTGGTATTACATGTATTGGTTTTACAGGTATCTTATCAATAAGATGCTGTGGCAAGTTCAAATCCTTCTCTTGTTAATCCAAACCAAATTGGTGTTAATTTTCAAGTGCTGTGCATTTGCACTCTTTGTGAATGCAGTTAAGTGGTGCTGAGGTTTCAAAAGCTCTGCCCCCTTTTGTCCCCAGGCAAAATAAATCAGTAATGGGTTCTGTCTGGCTAGAAGTGCTTCAATGCATGATTCTGAATCATTCAAATCTGCTGAGAAAGAAGCAGTTTCTTTCCCAACCATCAGATCATCTCAGAGATCTCAGCCAGATATGTGAACTCCGGACCATTTTCCCCTTTGGCGTGGCTCATACCTCGTTCAACGCATCGCCAGACAGAATCTTTCAGGAAATCATCCAAACCCTGACCTCCCTGCTGCATACAAAGACCTGGATTCTCCATGTGCCTGCTTTGCACTGTCAGGGAGAGATGGTTTCAGCCCTCTGATTTTCCCCAGGCCCCTGCACTGCTGAAGCCTCTGCCAGCTGGCAGCAATTCCCCAGGGAGCAACTCTGTCCTGCCCCACTGAGAGCACACCAGGCTGGTGTCTCCCCCAAACTGGCCCTAAACCAGGACAGATGGGCAGTGAATCACCAACCCACAGGGCCTCTCACTGGGTGCTTACAGGAAAATCATCTTTCTTTGGGTTGTGTGGGTTTAAAGGAGGAGATAAGGCAGCAGAGAGAAAGAATATTTGAAAAGGTTTCTGTTTTTGGCCATGCACTGCTTAGTGAGCAACTCAGCCACCAGTGATGATCACAAGCCTCTCGTGTTGGGAGCACACCCTCCACGTGCTTTTTGGGTTGTCACTCCACTTTTCTGCTGGATTTTTGCTTAGCAGCTGGTACAGTGCTATATGATGAATTTTCTGGGGAAAACATGGATAAACACACAGGCACTGGAGCTATCGCCAGGTCCCTGCAGCCTCTAACAGAGAAGATAAAGGAAACCAATGCTCCATCAGATGGAAGCTTTATCAGAAAAGATAAAATGCTCCATCAGATGGCTTTACCCATGGGGCTTGGACAAGATCACAGGCATCCCAACCATTCCTGACCTTTCCATCTGAAAGGATCCCATTCAAGGATTCCCTCCAGACTATACACCCAAGTAATAGACCAATGTGGAAAGGCTTTGTAGAGCTGGACATGAAACAAAAAGTGTTATTTTGATGACTCTGACCAGAAATGATTCTTCCACTGTTTTGCTGCCTGACCCAGCTGGAAGAATTTCCCAATTTTCAGTTCATGAGAGGCTCATGGGCCTGAGTGTTCTCTCTGTCAGTAGAAACTTGTAGCTACAGCTTCTCCCTGTCTTTGGCTATGGCATTTCCAGGTGCCTCAAAAGCACTTTCTGGTGTCATTTTTTAAACAGACTGATTTGTAGATGTGTTGAAAGTCTTCCAAGTCCATTGCCTTTCATGTGTATTCAGCAGTTCTGAGGCCCTGTTCTCCAGACATGCCCACTTTTTTTTTTTTTTTTTTTTGAGTTGGTTTTGTTTGGGGAATTTTTTAGTGTTAATGAAGAATTTTTTTTTTTGCTTTTGTTTGTTTGTTTATGGGGTTTTGTTTGTTTCTAATTCAAAAATGCCATGAGAATTTATGTTAGTCCATCATTAAAAAAACCAAAACTAGTCAGGAACACATGAATATTCCAAAGTTGAAGTATCTCACTGTGGAGATGATTGTAAGCAAAGATGGCCCATAATAGATTTCAAAATTAAACTTTCACCTTATAATATGGAAAATTTGAGTGGGATTGTTTGGTTTCTTATGACAAAATCTTCCTGTTAGACCTTGGGCAAACCATGGTGCTCTTGCTGTGAAATGAGAACAGCACATCTGCATGATGTGATCTGAAGAGAGGAAAGTAAAATTGGAAACACTGAGATAAACCAGCATGGAGTGTGTGATATCTTGAGAATATGAAATCCAGTGTAACACAGTGGCTGTTTGAATTAGTTTTGAGAGAAAAGCACGATGAGGTAGTACATGTGTGTCTATAGAAATTGCATGGTCCAGAATTACAGTACTGCAGAGGGATCTGTATTTTTTCCCTAATTTCTATGGACTTTTTTTGATGAAATGTGAGAATAAGAGATGTGTATATATATTTTTTCCATCATCTATGTACCAATTCTAATTGTTTTGCTTATTTGTGGGGTTTTTTTTTGAGAATACAAACTATTAACCCAGTCGGTTTCCAAGACAAGTTCAAATAACTGAACTTCCTGGTGATGTTTGAAACCTTTTGTGGTGGTTTTGGTTTGTTAATTTAAGATTTTTTTTATTTTAATGTTAAGATTTCTTGGTAAATGTATTAAAGACTGTGGTGGGTTTTCGTGTTGGTTAATTATTAATGTGTTTATTTCTTGTTGTGAGATAGGATTAGGAAGAATGTAAAGTAGGCTTAAAAATTTAAAAGGGTATAAAGAAAATTTTATTAATAATGACTAAAAGAAAAATAAGTAGTAACAATCAAAATCAAGTTCCCTTTGTCTTTAACATGTGTTTTTCACAGAAGTGTGTCTAGCTTTTTAGTAGTTAAAAGCTTTACATCACTTCCTTAAATGTCTCTCATGCAAAACTTCTTGCAGGACAAGAAGACAAAAAAAGATTTGCAGTACAAAGGCATCAATTCTTATATGGAAGCAGGCCAAAAATCTGATACAGGAATCTCACATTTGCTAGATTTTTCTCATAGAGCGTGCAAATGACCCAAAATAAAGACTTGTGACAGGAAAGGCATTTATTTATGCTGCAAGCAGGGGAGGTTAGAAATTGAAAAACTCTGTGGTGGGCAGGTCAGGTCTGTGACAATGGCTGGTCTGAATTCGCCCCTGGATTTGGGATTCCCTGTCCATCAGAGAGTGGATGGCATCACTCTGCACCTGAAATCTGATTTGTTTTGGTTTGGTTTTTTTTTTTTTTGCCTAAAAATCCCTTCACTGCTGGAAATAGGTGTGGGTGGAATTTTAGTTTGACTTCTTAGTCCTAAATCCCTCATCTGATCCTTCCCTGCCTCGCTCTTCTGTCATCACTCACCTCTACGTGTCAGATCCCAAATCTTTTGTTTCCACATTCCTTCCATTTGGTTTTCATTGGAAACACATAAATATGAGCATTATAAATTGTTAGAAAATGAGCGGGTTTTTTTCCCAGCTGAATGTTTTGCTATCTTTTCTAAGACTACACCCTGTTATGGTGTAGTATATTCTAAATATACTATACCCTGTTAATGTCCTGGTTTAGGGCAGTTTGGGGAGAAAAAGGAAAGGAAAATGTTATTTAGGAATAAAATTGAATTTTATTCATTAACTAATTTTATTCATTAATTCATTCATCATTGATAAAAATGGAATTAAAATTTTATTTCTGAATGAAAATTGACAGAAGGTCTTGGAGTTGCCTTATATAGAGTATAAAGATGCAAACTGTGCAGGAGGTAGGGTTCACTCCCTCAACAGGGAGATTTCTTGTCACATATCATTCTGAGGCCAACTTTTTAAATTGAAAAGTTCAAAGAATAATTTCAGTTAGAAATGCAACAAAGAATGCATTCTAAAGATAATGAATTATTAAGAATTACAGTTATTCTGTGCACTTTCCTGCTGGCAGTACTCTCCTTCATTTGAATTTAACCTTGAGATTATATTCCAGTGCACAAGGATTTTTTTTTCTATTTGACAGAACAACACACATGAATGAAATGGTCATTTAAAGAGAAGGTAACTTATTCTATACAGAGTAATTATTTTCAATATCCTTTGTAGGAATTTATTAAGACCTCTATTAAAAAAACTTTCCATCAACTGGAATGTAAATTGAAACACTTGTTTTTTTGACATAATTTTTTTGGTCATATATTTTGGAAAGAATATATCCATGCCTTCAAAAATTCTGAACTTAACAGTGAGGATTTGTTTGTATTTGTGAGATAGCCTTCACTGCATGCTATCTTCTGCAGCATTCACCTCCTCCAGAAATCCACCTGTACAAGTGCAAGGTTTATTTATTTTTAAAGAATTCAACTCCTATCCAGGTATTAAATAAAATAATTCAAAATACAGTGCAAGTATTAAACCTTATAATTATTGTAGTTTCCAATATAATAGAGCTGAAGTTGGTTAAAGATTGAGTAGGAGAAAAAATAGGAACAAATTGAGATGTTTTTTTCTTTAAAGCAAATAGACTTTTTATGTATTATAAGACACAGAGGTTTTTTTGGTTTGTTTTTTTTTTAACAAGTAAAAAGCATAAAAAACCAAATGTGCCAGCTCTGACATTTCCTGTCTGATGACAACGATGAGATCCAGTCTGTTAGGGCTTAAAATGAATGTCTTGTCTAATTTGTGCTCTTCAAATTTATTTCTTTCCTCCCAACTGTCTCATTTTACCCCACCTGTCACACATCACGCTTTCACACCCCTACCTTACTTTTTCAGATTTTACAAGCTTTGCCTTTTGTTTTTCCCCATCTCAAATGTGATCCAGCCTTTTCTCTTTCACTGTTCTCTTTAGGTTTTGCCTTTTTGTTTCTTAATTTCCTCATCTCTGTGCTATTTGCTCTTTTACCTCTTAAATGAATTGTAGAACTCCTAAGGAAAAACAGAACAGTAAATTTAAATAACACAAAACATAAATAATAAAAATATTAGTGCTTAAGGGCATTGATATTTCCCTTAAAACAAAGCACTACTCACATGGTGGTTTTAATCACATAATTTAAATTAAACTTTAATGGATTCTCTAGATGTACAATTAATGTTATAAATGTTTAAGATGTTTAGTTGCATCTTGTTAGAATTGTGGTCTCCTTAGAATTTTGTCAATTCTGTCCAGCTGAACAACAGTAGAGTTGGAATGAGCACTGATAAGGGGTGTGCACCTTGCAAATCATTTTTCACATACTGATTGCTAATATCTGAGATAACGTTGCTTCTCAAATATTGATTACATATTTCTTATTTTGGATCATTTCAGTGCTTCCAATGTTTATATATTGGGCATGACTGGCTAAATATCTCTAGGTAGTCTGTACCATGGATATTATTAATTACCTTTGTTTATTAATGGCATTTGGTCTGGACTTGTGTCAAAATGTCCTCTGCCTTTGGATGTCAAGAAATTTTGTTAAAGCCTCTAAACCACTGAAATATAGATGCAAATGCCAGAAATTTAACTTAATAAACAATGACACCAGTGCTGGATTTGAAATTGGGTTGACTTGTTTGAGGAGATGGTTAAACCATACAGTCTTAATTTTAGCTAGTTATAATTGACAATAATTGACAGGTGAATTTAATTCCTTTTTAACTTGTTGAGCTCTTTTCTAGTTCCTTTCATGTCTTTTCATTGCACACTTTGATTTACTTTAAGGAGGGCACGGCTTCTTTCCTGTTTTGATAATCCTGAATTTTATTTTTATGTTTTGTTTTTTTAAATATCATTCAACTTTTCCATTTCAGATTGCTAAATACACTCTGCAAAGCTGCCTGTCACATGTTAATGTCAGTGACTCTAAGCTATGTTTAAGTTATCCACTGGCATCTAGTAATTATCCAGAACCATGAAACACAAGGCAGTATTCTCTGATGTGTAAAATTTCAATTCTGTATGTACTTCTTCAGTCTTAAACACACCTAGACAAGAATGTCAGTTTAACTTTTGGTAACATCTTTTAAAGTTTTTGGGTGGTTTTTTTTGTTTTTTTTTTTCTCCCTTATAGGCCTTCTAAAGTTCAAAGTATTGTAGCAAAACCAGCTTAAATATAGGTGCAATAAGCGAGATGGTGACCTCTAAACATGTTTATGGCTGCCTTAGCTGAAACTCCTTTCAAAATTAATTCTGATTTCTTTAATGCTGTCCACTGAAATGTATCTTATTAAAGTTTTGAACGATACCAGAATTAATCATGATTTGGGATTAATTTTTCTGGTCTGCATTTTAAACAATGGAATCTCCAAGACAAAGAATTTGTCCAAACCATTGCTAATTTTCATCTGCTAATGTGCTGAAGATGTACAGCAGCAATTCCATAAATGGGCATAACAGGAAGCTCTTGCTTCCTCCTGAATCTTGTTTTCTGCCCTCTGTTTTGAGACACTGCCTCATATGAAACTCATGCATATGGGCACAATGTATTGGTATCAGACACAAAGTCTGTGAATTCTGATACCTTTTCATCAGCCCTGCACCAAGAATTCTATTTTTTAAATGATATCCTGCCAGCTTTTTCACAATCCATTAATTCCTGGATCAACATCAGAAGGAATGTCAGAGCAGACTGAAATTCCTGTAAGACACAGATGTCAGGATCAAAAGTCAGAGGCATTCTCGGAGCAGCAGGGAATCCTGCTCGTTAGACCTTAATCGTAACAATTAGTATCTGCCATGTGACATTCTCTATACCCTGCCTGTATTCCTGTGAACTTCCAGGCATGCTGAAAGGAGAAACTATTTGCTGAAGTTGGAGACAAAAGCACACGGGCTGTTGGACTTGTTTCTTCCCTTTTTGCAAACTATTCTGTGGTGTCTTACCCTAAATGGTGAAAAGAAAAAAAAAAATAGGATTGCATCAAGCTGCCTTTAGATTGAAATAATTTTACACTTCACAGATAACTCAGGGAACACCAATCTCACTGCTTCTCTTCCAGTCACAACTCCTTGTCAAACCTTTCCTCATATTTATCTGTTCTGTTTGTGCCTTCTACCTCCTTTTTTTTTTCATATCTGATTTTTTTTTAATTGAAAAATTAAAAAGAAAACTTCTTCTCCCATTACTTTATTCTTCTTTGGCCAGTCACCACCTCCTTCATTTCTGAGGTTGAAATTTCTGACCAGTTTTTGAACTCATCTCCCCAAACTGAAGTTACAGTTCTGTAAGTTACAAGTCTGTCTGTGTGGACCTCAACTTTTTTTCCTGAAAATATTTTAATTCTCTCATTATAAAGAACCTACAACTGGCACAACCCATTCTCTCCTGGTATTCCTCAGTCATAGTCTTTGCAATCATTATCTGAAATGCCAATTCCTTTTCATTTTAGACCCTGTTCTCCCCTTTCATGAGATATGGGGCACTGGAAAATGTTCCTCCAGTCTACAATCACCCTTACTTGACTAATTTTCAGTTTTACTTTTTAATATTCATTCTCCTCCTGTAAAATTATGCAATTCTGTTCTGCCTCTATTCAGTGAAGTTATTCCTTTAATATATATGATTAATGACTAATCCTCAAGGGAAAGGCTGCTGGTACCTAGATTTATCTACACTGTTTGCATGGTAGGAAAAAACCCACTTGCATTCTTGTGGTTAACATTTTGCATGATTTTTAAGATTGTTGTTGGTTTTAACCATCCAAGCTGTGAATATTTTGCTTTCAGAATAGAAATAATTTCAGGTATTTAAAATAAATTCTCTCTTTCAGTGCATTAGAGACCAGAGGACACCGAAATGCTCAGACCTCTTTCTGCTCCTTTGTCACGTTATGGTTTTGGCATTCTGAACTGAAGCAACCATTTCAGGCAGGTTTGTGGGCCTGTATTTGTAATTCTTGAATTGTGAAGAATTCTTCTTGGCTATAGGCACGTCACAAGTTATTTTTGTCTCAATTCTTTATCCTCTTCCTTAACTTTCCTTCAATTATTACATTGATAACAGTAGAAGATGTCAGGCATGCCAACTTCACTTTTCATTTTGGTGTAGTGGAAAAGACCAAGAAAGAGAGGGGAGAAGGAAAGTATCCTGAAAATGAGAAAACAGGATCTTTGGAGAAGTTGGGAGTGTTGATATTAATATTTTATGCAATATACACAACATCATACACAGATATCATATAGAAAATATAACGTGGTAAATATACTCAATGTATGTAAAAAATACTAAATATAACAAGTTGGTCTTAATGGACATGACTAAATTAAGTAAGATGCCCCAAGACTTCTAATATTTCCTTTTGCATTGGAGAAAAGACAGAGAAAAATGCACTTTGAGGGAACAACAGAATGGCTTAAGGAGCCTCACATCTGATCTAGAAAAGTAAGAAGAGATTTCACCCTCCAGGCAGTCTGAAAGGACTTGGTAGTTTTGCCTGGGGAATTAAAAATATGTGGATACAAGATTTTGAAGAAGAATTTAATGACTAAAATCAAGCAGCAGATGGAGGAAAATGAGTATTAGGTAGTAAAACTGAGAATTAGTCAAGTAAGGGTGATTGTAGACTGGAGGAACAATTTCCAGCGCCCCATATCTCATGAAAGGGGAGAACAGGGTCTAAAATGAAAAGGAATTGGCATTTCAGATAATGATTGCAAAGAGTATGACTGAGGAATACCAGGAGAGAATGGATTGTGCCAGTTGTAGGTTCTTTATAATGGGAGAATTAAAATATTTTCAGGAAAAAAAGTTGAGGTCCACATAGACAGACTTGTAACTTACAGAACTGTAACTTCAGTTTGGGGAGATGAGTTCAAAAACTGGTCAGAAATTTCAACCTCAGAAATGAAGGAGGTGGTGACTGGCCAAAGAAGAATAAAGTAATGGGAGAAGAAGTTTTCTTTTTAATTTTTCAATTAAAAGAAATCAGATATGAAAAAAAAAAGGAGGTAGAGGGCACAAACAGAACAGATCAATATGAGGAAAGGTTTGACAAGGAGTTGTGGCTGAAGAGAAGCAGTGAGACTGATATTCCCTAAGTTATCTGTGAAAGGAAAAGAGCTTTGAACTGAGAACTTGGCCTAGCTACAAAAAGGAGGAGCAAATGTGGAGTGGGGATGTTTTATATCTCATCAGCACAGAAACAAAAACTCCACTTTGTCCTGATGCCTTGTTCAGGCTGCCCTGGAGCAGAGGCAGGGCAGAGCCAAGGAATAAAGCAGGGATTTATTCCCAGGATCTCCTCCATGGACCCACCTTGGGCAGCACCAGAGCCCAGCCAGGGCTGCACCCAAGATGACCCAAAATGGCCCCAAAATGCACCAGCGCTCCCGGGCTCTCTCCCTGGGATCAGCTCTGCTCCATTTGCACCTTGCAGTTCATTGTCCCATCCCAGCTTTAGCCCAGGCAGTCCCACCCTGCTTGTTTTTCTCTCTGCAGCCCACGGGGTTTGTGCTCTGGGGCTGACATTGGCATCATTTGTCCTTGGTGCCCAGCTGGAGCAGGAATTGTTTTGTCTCCCTGCTCTGTGCACAGAGCTCACCATCCCCTCGTGTGGAGCTCAGACCCACACACTAAAGCAGCACAGAGTGTGAAACAGAGAAAAGCTGAACCCTGAGGCATCAGTCCCAGAAATTTTATCCAAATTGCCACTGGGACAGCCCTGTTTGGAGGTGTCCAAGGACAGAGCTGCACAGCCCCAACCCTCCCAATAATAAAGTGCTCTGTGAGGTTCAGTTGGCACCCCCTGGGTCTCCTTTTCTGCCCATTGCCTCTGCTCTTGTCTCTGGGTACCCCTGAAAAGAGCCTGACTGTCCTCTCAAGCTGTTCTACTTTCATAAGCTGCCCCTGAGCCTCCTCTTCCCTGGGGTGACCAATTCCTTCCAGTTTCCTGTCCTTTCCTTGTCTCTAAATTTAAATTTTAGAGGTGCTAGTGTGCTAGGGAGCTGCCTTCTTCATTACAGGCAGTGTACACAAAAAAATCAACTATTTTATTTGTCTGCCTTTCAGCTTAATCCCTGATACCTCATGGATTTTGGACACTCATGAGTAATAATAACACTTTATTCTAGTATGCCACATATTTTGCATGTTAATATCTGGGAGGAAAATAGCAGCCTACAGGAAAGCCATTAATCAGAAGCATTAAATGCCAAAGGTAAAAATTAATGAATTCACTAATGGATTTTTCTTCTTTTATCCTTGCTGCTATCATTTAGCTGCTTTTAGTTATCTGCAGTTTCCTCTCTTTTCAGGAGTATTTACACAACCCTGCCCAGTTCTAGCATTGAGGGCTTCTAATACTGAAACAGAAGAAGCAGACAAGAAATATTCCTGAGTGATTTGACTAGAAAAATAAAATCACTGTCTGAGAGAGAAAACAAAGTCTGCAAGGAGCTGGAAATGAGTGTTAGAAATGACCAGGCAGACCAGATCTTCGCAACCTATGTGAAGTTGGTGCCTTGAGGAAGAGGGTTTGATCCATCACTCTTTGCTTTTGCCAGGTAAGAGAAATTCTACAGCAACTTTTATAAAAATCTCTTTATTTTATATTTTTATTTGAGAGAGGAATTGCCCTCAAACTGTGCATGTGTGTGCAGACAGAGGTTTGTTTTCATTTTAATTCAGTCCCATTTCGTGTCATTGAAAAATGGTTAAACCATGAAGTGATTAAAACCTAAGATTTCTTTTGCTTTGTTTTCATTTTAACACATAAAATAAATATCTTCAGAAAATAACTTTAAAATCTCAGATCTAATTCACTTACTTGTCATTATTTCTATACTATCTCAAAGCTCTGAATATGGACAAGTAGAAATGCCTTTAATTAAATGATGAGGAAGCACAAAAGAGCTTCCAAAGAGCAATACTGAACAGCTTTTTGGATGCCCATTTTGTTGGTAAATCAGGACCAATGTGTTGCTTAACTTCTTTCTTAACTTCTTGGCTGGCTTTTAAAAATTTAAAGAGATCTATCCATGGTCGCCATGAAGGACAAAATGAGGCTTTTTCTCTCTGAAAATGTCTTTTTTTGCCCTCTTTGAGCTATATAAACACTAAAAGCAGTAAAGACCGAAAAGACCCTGAAGTAACTAAGGTGACTTGTGGATTTAATGCAAATATTCAAGGCAGTTCTGATGTAACTTCTCTGCTGAGGAGAGCCAAAGCCTAAAGACTTGAATTTCTACTTTTTGGGAAGCACCCTGTTAAAAATGGAACCAGAGAGAATGAATTACGGTACTAATAACAGATTTCAATGTCTTTAAAGACATTGATCTCTAATATTTGTTTGGCTATGAAGAGCTTTGACTTCTGAAACTGCCCTAAAGGTGGAAGTGCTCAGGCACAATGCGTGAGAGGACAGCTGGGTTTTACTTTTATGAGCTCTAAGCCATTCTTAAGAACATTTGACATTAGCTTACTTTTAGCCATGAGTCAGTTCTAAAACCCCTTTTTACACTAAAACTCTAGAGGTGGCCAAATCTAAAGAAAATAATGGCATATTCAACAGGTAAGATTAGAAAGAGATGATCATTGGAAGCCTTACGTATAATTAATTCTTTCAAAGTAATTAAATGTACTGCTGAATGCTATCAGAACCATGAAGGTGAAGTGAGATATTCCTCAGGTACTGTTTGCACTGTCATGGACCTCTGACAAATATTTATTTATTTATTCCAGCCCTACTTCTTAATTCCCAGTCCCCTAATTTTCTGGGAAAAGCTGAATGCTTTCTGTTGAGGATGACATTATATTAATTAGCTCTGCCTCTGATATTCTGAGTTTTCTGAGGTGACTGTGACTTACTGCCTTCTCCCATCTCAGTGTTTGATTAAGTGTCCAACCCCTGGCCCTGTTGAGCCACTGTTATCATCTGAGCCTTATTTTTATTTCTCTTTTTTGTTTCTTAAATGTTTAGTGCCACTTAGTTTCTGCTCTTTCTTTTGGTCTTGTCTATTCCAATTTTGTCTCTAATAGTTTCTGTCATAGTTTCCTTTGCTTATTCCACATTCTTTAATCCTTGAACTCTCTTCTCCTTTTTTCTACTACCAGATTTCTTTTCTTTTCCTACTCCTTCCCTACCTGTATCAGCTGCTGTTCAGATTCCAAAACTTGTGGATGGACCATTCCATTGTTTGTAGAGCATTCCACGTGTTTGCCCAATAAATCTGGCACTTACCTTAAACTGCTTGGGACTCTCTAGCTCCAAACTGCCAGTGAAATCTGCAGAGAATGGTTCTGAGCCTTTGTGCTGTGCCCATGAGGTTCTGAAAAGGAGCTTGGAAGTAGTTCTTACTAAAACAAGAAAGCAAAAATGCCCCACCCATACCCAGCATTACTTTGGGATGAAAAATGCTTGCAATGAGAGACCTGGAGTTATGGTGTGGATCTTTTGCACGAGGAAGAAACAGAAGTTGTTAAGAAGTATAGTCAGTCATGAGCAAGGGAACATTTGGAAACCCTGTATAAAAACAGGTGGTCTAGAAGAATATGCACTAGAAGTTAAAACTAGCATTTAGTTTTTAATATCATTGTAGTTTATCGTATCTACAGCTTACACCTTCTTTTCTTGCTACAGAAATGAAACAAATCTTTATGCCAAAACTTAGTATTCAGAAGTATTTTCCCTGTATACATGATTTTTTTTTATTATGATAGCCTTTATAATAAAAAGTTAAATACTGTGTCTATAACCACGCCAGGCAGGGACTGACAAAAATTTTCAGAACTGTCTTGTGCCAGGAATAGTCTTTAGTTGAAGATCCAAACAGCCTTCCACATTTTCCACTTGGCTGGAAAAGTTTGTTTCACAGTCTGAGGCACCAGGTCCCACCCACTCATTTGGCTGATATGTTTATATATGTTTATATATGTTTATATATGTTTATATACAAACATCAGAGCAATCTAAAAATTGCTACTGGAGTTTTTCCTGCAGAGGAAGTGAATTATTCGCAGGTGATAAAAGAGAGGAAAGAGGGGAGAGTTCTGAAGGTCCACCCAGATTGTAGTAAAATCTGAATTCCACCTTGCCTGCAGTGCCTGGGTCACAAACCACAGGCCTGGGTCACAAACTTCTGCTGCTGGGAGGGCATAAAAGACACTCATTAACTAAGTTAATGGATGAAATACAGTCAAAGTGCTTTTCAGGAGAAGGTATTACTCACACACATATTAAAATCCACCTACTTGTGGTAGCCATGAAACTACTACACAGAGACTTTGCCAGGACTGGAAAAGAATAAAAAGAAAAATAACAGTGGAAGTCATTGAGTTCCAGGAGGGCCTG